>NW_015636845.1:0-5009 GCF_001515625.1 Sinocyclocheilus rhinocerous
GAGCAGGTCTCTAATCCACTGGCACTTGACTCGACAGTGCGTGTGTTACATCCTTTTTACAATCTCTAGATTAGAAAACACTGCATTCTGTCAGTAACTCGGCAGTAACGTATAGAGACCTTGGCTTGTAACTATACTCTAATTACTATTTTGAAAATTATAACACGTTAAATTACTCCGTTACAAAAAAAGTAATGAAATTACAGTAACGCGATACTAAGTAATGCATTACTGCCCAACACTGACTAAAATACACTAAAACTAAAACTAAACTAAACTAAACTAACTTGTCTTTTGGGACAAGTGTAAATTTTAAATTAATTTGCTATAAATAAATGATAAAAGCTTGTTACTATGAGATAAAAAATAAAGGAAATTGTGACTTTTTTCACAATTCTGACTTTTTTCTTGACATTATACAATGTAATATAATTTCAGAATTCGGAGATAATAACAGAATTGCGAGAACAAGAGTCACATATCGTGAGATAAAAAAAAGTCACAATTACCTTTTCTATGGTGGAAACAGGCTTCCAAAAGAAAGAAAGACAGAAAGAAACAAACAAAGAAAAAAAGAAAGAAACAAAGAAACAAAAACAAACAAACAAACAAAAATTTTGGATACAACTCTGTAATCAAACCTAATAGCATGTACATAAGTCATATTTCTCAATAATCATTATTATTCTTCCACCAGTCTCTCAAGTCTAGAGAAACATGTTGTTGATCCAACCCTGCAGGAAACCCCTGCAATCCACCTGACATTATAATCTGGTGTTGTTTATATGGGTCACTGGCCAGTTTTCAGCCAGGCTCTGGATCAAAGGGCAGGATCAGCTGCTCCTGGCACTGCCCAGCTGGGTGCCACACTCTTCCAGTTCACCAAAGGTCGCACTCTTGGCCAGCCTGAGGTGTTCCGCCTCTACTAACGGGCATCCACCCAATGCCAACTGCTGAGTCTGTATTGTCATATCACAGAGTCCAGGTGGCTCCACCTGCTTGTTATTGTGGCTTGGATGATTGTGAACAAGAGTTGTTTGTGTCCAACATCACACATGCGGTGTCATTCACCTGTTCGCTTTCCATTAGCGTAAAACCAATTTACTAAAATGTAAAGATATGCAGAGTTAGGCTGTCAATAGAAAGGCTGTTTGTGTCCAAACAGTGAGCTTACTGATATTGACAGATCGATATAAATATCTATCTAGCAAAGACATTATAATATAGTGTACTCACCTCGACAGTGGACTCCTTCGTCAAAACCATCCTCACAGTCTTTCACCCCATTACAGAGTTTGTTGAAGTGAATGCACTTTCTCGTCCCGATACACTGTATGTGATTCAGAGGACATCTGACTATCACCTCCACCTTACCTAAAGAACAGAAAAGAATGAGGTTTACATACAGGTCTGGTGTGATTTTAGTTAAAACATATCATCCACACAGTTTCACTGTATTGTCAGTAATTACTTTAATAACTGCTAAGACAGTTTTATGCAAATCTACGTGGTTCAGACAAATGTCACTTGCTTTAATTTGCTAAGCTTTGAGGGATGCAAATGAAAATGGGAAACAATCCAGTTGATTGAATTCAGCTTAAAATGCACTGCCAGCCTCCGAGTGATTTTATATTGTGGCAAAAACTTTCCTTCAGCACCATTTCCTGTCGGTGGTTCTTTAGAGAAATGCTAAAAGATTGGTTAAAGGTTTCTCATTTACAATTCAGCCTTCCTCTTTCCTATCCTAATGAATGCTAATTTAATGAACAACTTAAAGCCAATACATCTCTTACTGTAAAAGTAAAGTTCTGCAATGCAATGAGGTTGCAGAAACTGTTTAAGCAAATTGGCATTTGTTTGAAAATAGAAATACTAACAATGTAGAAATGACTAATTATTACCTATTTATTACGAATCTGCAAGGACGGATTAAATTGATCAAAAGTGACATTAAATATGTAGTGTTACAAAAGATTTCTATTTCAAATAAATGTTGAAATTTCTCTTGAATGTCTCTTGAACTTTTTATTGATCAAAGAAGCCTGAAAACATATTAAGCAGCAAAAACGTTCACAACATTGATGATAATAATAAATGTTTCTTGAGCACCAAATAAGCATATGTGACCCTGGACCACAAAACCAGTCATAAGGGTACATTTTTTCGAAATTGAGATGTATACATCATCGACTGCTGAAAATTCAGCTTTGCATCACAGAAGTAAATTACAATGTCAAATATATGAAAGTAGAAAACAGCTATTGTAAATTGTAATTGTTTCACAATACTACTGTTTATTACTATATGCAGTGCACACTCACACAAACACACAATGCAATGCACTTTAAACATACAGTACTTTCTATAAACTAGGTTCTTAATATAAAACCAAAAAAATAATGAATTTAACGTTTATTACACAATGATTAGAATCAATATGTAGCCATAAGCATATAAAAACCGTCCAGAAACAACATTATTCAGACATTTACAAAGATAGCACTCCAGATAAACAAAGTTCACTAAAACAGGTTGTATAGAGTAAATGATAGCATTGCTGTAAATAGCCCTTTTCTCCATAAAAAAAATACATCAACAGTCTGTAAACGCAGCCACAAATGCAAATGTGTTTACTTGAAGGCATTACTCTGTACAGTAAACAGACGTTCGCATGTAGGCTACGCTGCTAAGCTATTCTGAATCACTCTGTGCGTCAGAGAAAGAGAGCAAGAGAAAGAGAGAATGAAAGAGAGAGACGGAGCCAAAGCCTCAGAGATATCTATTGACATGGCTGCACCAAGCAGCTGTTTAAAGATTCATGAGGCACATAGGTGACCCTCATCTACTTGAGCAGCCACAAGAAGACATAAAACACGTCTAAGTGAAACATCGACTTCCATCTCGCACACTGTGAATATGTCACATTGCACCTTAACTACATTGGTATCAATTACCATAACTGCAACACAGCCACTTAGCGTGAGATTTATAGCTCGTGTGACAGGACCTCTTACAAATCTCCGGAGTCCCAGTTTCCTCCGAGCTCTGATCCTACACCACTGAAAAAATCCTCCGGAAGAGTCGAGGTTATTCATCAGCTTTCATTTAGACTTCATAAGATAAAATGACGCTGTAATTAAGGGGGTAGTTTAATGGGCGATTGTCATCCCTTAACATATAACAAGCGTATGATTTATCCGCCGATGCACATTTATGCTTTTCAGATTTCACGAAAGCATCCCATTGTTCTCACAGTCGTTTTCCTTTTTCTCGGTCATTGAAAAAATGTGCCGAAACTTTTTTTTTTTCTAGACCACCTCTTTCCGAGCCCCAAGGATATTCTAAATTAGGGAAAGTCAAATGTAAGTGACCTCAACTTTGCATACTCATATTTCAAACGTGAGTACAAAAGGCAGGCTAATCAACCTCACAACCTCGTGGCTTTTCTTCAGAGAGCTGGAGGAGAAGATACTGGACAGGTTTTTTAATTAAAACGCCATTTGTTTTAAATCCTTGGCCATACATACATACACACACACACACACACACACACAACTCAGCAGATTTAACAGTGTCAGAGGGATTTTGGGGCCCAAATATGTTGATTAATAGCCATGCTAATTTTCAATTAAAACTGTTCAGATATACTGGCAAACATCTCTCTAATTATGCATTCATGAGGCGCTTTTCCATTATTCATGAGTAAATAACAATCAAGCAAAACAATCGAGGGGCCCATATCACATGCATTGCTCTGTTAACGCAGTGGAGTGAGGGGCTGTGACAAACTGTGATTATCCTAATAAAACTGCATTGTCAAATACAGAATCATTCCACTCACAAACTGATTGGGACTAATCTAATCAGATGAGAGGGAGAGATGAATATTCAGGAGTTTCAGATGCACCGTGCTGGATAACACAGATGGCATCTGTGCAGTTGAGGGATGATAGGAAATTATTTCTCTTCACCCTGTACTGAATTTGAAGCCAGATAGCACTCGCGGTGAAACATCCTCCATCATGAGAAAACTCATGAAAGTGGAGGCGGAAAACACATGCTTATCATACTGTAACAGATCGGCCAGGCTCCACCACCACCCAATCACAGCGATCCCTCTCACCTGAGTTCTGAGCACCAGCACCTGTCACTAATCAAGCACCTCATTAACCAGCCTGCATAAAAGCACACACCTCAGACACCCTCACTGTCCGGTCTCGTATACACGTAGAGGACTCAATGACTTTGCTACTACTTCCATTTGAATACTTCCTGCATTACTTACCTCCTGTGTTCCTCCTAGTGTCTCCTCGTCTCCAAGTGTCTCCTGTTCCTCCTTGTTCACGGATCGCTGAGGTGTGTGCTCCTCCTGCCTACATTCCAGCTCCTGTAAAGCCAAAGACTCGGATTCCCCCACTCATCATATCCTTCGAACTATTCACTCACCATCACATCCTCTGGACCCTACCCCAGTACTCTCTGTGACCAAATAAACCTGTTTTATAAATACTAACCTGTTGTGTCAGACCTCTTCTGTTACAGAAGACCGGACCAACACCGACGGCACAGATGAGTCACCCCGATCCATTCCAGGAGCTCGTAGACTCACTACGATGAGTGCTACGCAATCCATCGGCACCGTCACCCTCACCGGCACCGCCGCCATCCCCACCCATCACCTCATCCATCCCAACCAGCACTTCTTCGCCTAACATCATCGCTAGTCCCATGGCCCGACCGACGCCCTACTCTGGTTCGGCGGAGGAGTGCAACGGATTTCTCCTCCAGTGCAATCTCACATTTACGATGCAACCGCACTCATATCCCACCGACACCTCTAAAATTGCTTTTATTATCTCCCTGCTAACAGGACCTGCATTGCGATGGGCGGAAACGATCTGGACTCAGGCCAGCCCCGTCATTCACAATCTGCTGAACTTCCTGGTGCATTTTCGCGAGGTGTTTGGAAGGACAGACGGAGATACCGCTGTGGGAGAACAACTCTATCA
>NW_015636845.1:8628-13314 GCF_001515625.1 Sinocyclocheilus rhinocerous
AAAAGCCTGCTTCTTTTCATTTTAAGATATTATTTTCGTTATAAAGTACTGATTCAAATTAGTAATCAATAATTAATTATTATTCTACTACTCTGCGTGCCTCCCCTGACATGCTCTCGCGCCCCACACACTCCGCTTGCATTCATTCACGTGATTGGTCGAGATGAGAGGTGATCCCACTAGTGTGATTTATATAGTGTCCTTTCTAATCATATATGGGATCATATAATCACCCAGACCCTGACACTTTTATTCTGAGTACCGGCAACATGTCAGAAGTGCCGATACGCACAAAAAAGTGCAAGTACTCTAAAGGTTTGATATATTTACGGTAGGAAATGTACAAAGTATCTTCATGGAACATGATCTTTACTTAATATCCTAATGATTTTTGGCATAATGAGAGGTGATCCCACTAGTGTGATTTATATAGTGTCCTTTCTAATCATATATGGGATCATATAATCACCCAGACCCTGACACTTTTATTCTGAGTACCGGCAACATGTCAGAAGTGCCGATACGCACAAAAAAGTGCAAGTACTCTAAAGGTTTGATATATTTACGGTAGGAAATGTACAAAGTATCTTCATGGAACATGATCTTTACTTAATATTCTAACGATTTTTGGCATAAAAGAAAAATCGATAATTTTGACCCATACAATGTACTTTTGGCTAATATACCCGTGCTACTTATGACTGGTTTTGTGGTCCAGGGTCACATTTGTTTAGAACCATTTTCAACATTTTTGATCTGTGCATATTTCTCACCTGATTCACTCAAGATGACTGTTTCACTGGAGAAATCCAGATTATGGATAGAAGACTTGTATTTTAGCCAGAAGCAACAGTTTGAAGTTAAAAACACCTTGATGAATTTATTACAAATATGGAGCGTTTCACTTTACACAACATCATTTGATGAACTTGAGTAGTGTTGACTACTTGTGGATTACTGTGATGTTTTTATCAGCTTTCTGAACTCCCATTCTGACGGCACCCATTCACTGCAGAGGATCCATTGAAGAGCAAGTAATGTAATGCTAAATTTCTCCAAATTTGTTCTTATGAAGAAACAAACTCATCTACATCTTTAATAGTTTGAAGAAACTATTTACATATTTACATAAAAGTGTACATAGTCCAATGTTCTGTGTGTCTAATTAAAACAGATCAACCAAAAAGGATCATTTGGAGAAAAAAAAGAAAATGTGCACCTTTTCCAGCTATTTGTTTAATTGGCACAATATTTGTTACAGGTTTCACTCTACGAAACAAATAAAACAAATGGCCAACTGCATTTCAGGACTGTGCATACTGAATAATGCATTATAAAGAAAGTCTGAAGAAGGCTGAAGTTCTAAATTGCTATTCAACCTCTGATGGTAAAGAGGAGCTAGTCTAAAGTTGGTGTAATTGAACTGATACCTTTTCCTATATATAAAAAAACATTTTAAGTTCTCTTACAAATGCACACATTATCTCACTAGAGTTCATTACTGTTCAAGGTTTTCTGCTATGCCAGCTGTCTGGCTCTGGCGGTAAAAGGCCTTCAGGATGAAATGTAAATACACGCCTCAATTAGTTGCCCAAAGAAACCAGGAGTCTCAGGAAATCAAATGATTTGGGCTGAACAATAAGCATACAGATGGAGACTGCACTCCTGCTCCTACAAAGTATGGCCTCCACAAGTGAACAGCATTTTGTCCTTTTCATTAACTTGCTGGAATGGCTTAGTGTCACTTTAAAGATAGTCCACTGCCAAAATAAACCATTCCCCTTTTCTTTCACATATTGCTTTTAATTAAAAAACCATGGTGATATTTACCCAGTTTTCTCAATGTAAAAGAAGAGAGATCAGCTGGGAGTTGCTAATCCATCTACTTAATGTGTAACGAAAGGCTTTCATATGAAATCATCCATTCTGCCTCTTTAATCAAGGAATCTAAAATAATGAATTCTTTGAGGAAAATGATTAAAACATTTTCATGGCAAGCTCAATGGTTGACACAATGCCAACATTTCAGTAGTCAATACCAAAACCTGTACAATTTTTAAAACTTTAAAATTTTGAAATCACAGCAAAAATTAATATAATTAGTACACCTGAAAATAATAGTAATTACATCCAAAGAAAAAAAAAATAAATAAATAAATAAAATAAAAAATTTGAAAAAAATAATCCGATTTTAACCCATGCATTTCTGTATGGCAACAGTAAATGGTAAATGGGCAGCCCATTTAAATGATGCACAAATTAATAGATTAATAGTACACCTTACCCATAACCGCAAATACTGACCCCTATTCTGAATCCCCAATGTAAACCAGTTATCATTTCATGATTATGTGTATAGCTCTGCCAATGTATATATGTTTCTATAACATTGCTGACATTGTATATTAAACTCCCACATTAAACACTCCTAAAGTAATTTCTTGTTTACGGTAAGAGTGTTTTCCTCTATCCTCATTTCTGCAATCTCTTTTTTTCTCTCCTACACACAGAGTCACTCAGACACGGTATTTATTTTCCCTCCCTTGTTTTAGGTCAGTGACATTTGAAATGTTCAGTGCACTGGCATTCGAGAAAGAAAAGCCAGTTTAAAACTGACCTTGGACAGGAAAGCAAACTGTTCGCAGTACATGAGGTCTCTGGGCATGCCTTTTGAGTTCCACTTTCACCAATATCTCTCAGAACCAAAGAAAAGCCTCAGGTCCAATAAAAACACAAGCCAAAAGACAACTCTACAATGGTTATTCCTCAAAGACAACCCTATGGCTCCATCCACGGTTTATGTGCTGTCTATTTTTCACAGGAGAGAGATCGTATGGGCCTCCATATGGGGTTCTCAGAGTTTGAGGCCTCAGTATGGTTATTTAATCATCATACAGCACAAGAGCACAAGCCCCTAGATGCATTGTTCATATATATGCAAATAAGGCTAATATTTTTGTTGCAACACTTTAACGTGATTTAAAAGACTGTATATCTCCTCAAAGCATGAATGAAAATGAGAAAAATCAAACACAAACTTGCTGGTCACCTTTACAGCTATGAAAAGAAACGAGAAGGCAAGAAATCGTAGATGAATGTATTGTATATGGCACATACTATATATTCAGCTGCCTTTATTCCACACACTGACCCTCAACACTTTTTCGATGTTTATTTTAGACACACTTCATGTAGTACTCATGTAGGTGGTGCGCAATGACTGTTGAGCGAATAGCTTGTTTGCAATCATGTGATTGTGATGACGCGCAAAATTCAGATGGAGGGCAGGAAGTGAAAAGCAGAATGGATGAGATGGAGGAAAGTCCGTACTGTACTGGTTTAGACACTATTACAAGAGAAAGGTATAAACAGAAAATCACAACATATGTTGGACGTAATCCTTATGTTATGAAGAGGAAAATTTTTTAAACCATATTGAAATACTGGATATAGGCTAAGCAACTAACCCTGATTGCAAACAAGCTATTTCGAAAGTAAATCCTGCATTTATATGAGGGATGCAGGTTATATATCACTCCTGAAACTTTGCTGCATGTACAGGGTATGTGGCCATTGATCCTGTAAGCAGCACGTAAAACAACTTTTATTGAAATTCTGAATTGATTATAACCTAGAAAGTGAGCAAATAGCACTTCCATAATCACTAAAAAGCTGTCACTCACTTTAATTTATCGCAATCTCACAATGTATGGAAAATATAATCAATGAAGCTCTACAAACTGCAAATATAATATCTTATTTACATCGTGTGGCATTTAGCATTGAGTGAATTCTGACTGTCTCATGCTGAATGCGCAAGAGTTTGCAGCCCTGTATCTATTTATATATTCCTTTATTAATATCTTAATATATTATATCTTATACAGTATTAGCCATTTACACACACAAACATTATCCAACTTGGCTCCTCCCGACTACAGACACTTTTTCCTGCGTTTTTCAACCCCTTATGAACAACACATTTTTGTACACGATAAAAGCTCCTTGTGGTTTCTCGGTTTGACCGATTTGAGCATCAATAAACAACGCAAAACATAGGCATTTTGAGTTTCTGCTAGCGATTCCTAAATAAAAAATCACTTCCTGCCCTCCAGCTGCATTTCGCGCCACAGCAATGACGTCATGTACAAACAACCTATTTCCCTCTCCACTTCCTGTGTACGAATATGTTCAGATGTACACTATGCTGTTTGGTGCAGTGGCCCAGTAGTACACAACACAAGAAAATTGCAACAACACAACAAAATCGCAACAACACAACACATAGGACTAATTTCATTGTGTCCTGATAATTTCGCTGTGTTGTGCTGTTTCCGTTGTGTTGTGCTAATTTTGTTGTGTTGCGGCTGGTTTCTGTTGTGTTGTGCTAATTTCACTGTGTTGCATTTTATTTCTGTTGTGGCTTGTTTTCATTGTGTTGCAGCTTGTTTCTGTTGTGTTGTGCTAATTTTGTTGTGTTGCGGCTGGTTTCTGTTGTGTTGTGCTAATTTCACTGTGTTGCATTTTATTTCTGTTGTGGCTTGTTTTCATTGTGTTGCAGCTTGTTTCTGTTGTGTTGTGCTAATTTTGTTGTGTTGTGGCTTGTTTATGTTGCGACTTGTTTCCACTGTGTTGTTCTAATTTTGTTGTGTTGCGGCTGGTTTCTGTTGTGTTGTGCTAATTTCA
>NW_015636845.1:13342-15113 GCF_001515625.1 Sinocyclocheilus rhinocerous
CTTGCTTCCATTGTGTTGCGACTTGTTTCTGTTGTGTTGTGCTAATTTTGTTGTGTTGTGGCTTGTTTTCATTGTGTTGCAAATTGTTTCTGTTGTGTTGTGCTAATTTCATTGTGATGTGGCTTGTTTCTGTTGTGTTGTGCTAATTTTGCTGTGTTGTGGCTTGCTTCCATTGTGTTGCGACTTGTTTCTGTTGTGTTGTGCTAATTTTGTTGTGTTGTGGCTTTTTTATGTTGCGACTTGTTTCCACTGTGTTGTTCTAATTTTGTTGTGTTGCGGCTGGTTTCTGTTGTGTTGTGCTAATTTCACTGTGTTGCATTTTATTTCTGTTGTGGCTTGTTTTCATTGTGTTGCAGCTTGTTGCTTCAATTGTGTTGCGACTTGTTTCTGTTATGTTGTGCTAATTTTGTTGTGTTGTGGCTTTTTTATGTTGTGTTGCGACTTGTTTCCACTGTGTTGTTCTAATTTTGTTGTGTTGCGGCTTTTTTCCGTTGTGTTGGGCTAATTTCATTGTGTTGTGCACTACTGGGTCACCGTAGTTTGGGACTGAAAATACACACTTCAAACAAAAATACAAATTCTATCATTATTTACTTACCCTCAGGTTTTTCCAAACCTGTATGTCTGTCAGACATTTTCAGAATAAGAGTCTCAAAGGCATTTCTCAGACCAAAGGTCCGTCCGTTTTTTTCGTATTCGTCATCCTTTCCTATCAAAATGCTTGCTATGGATGTGAAAACGCAGAAAATCGAACCTGGTCCGAATTTTTTTTATGATGGACGAAAGTTTCGGAGGCAGTGTGTAAACGTGATTGACACAACGTGAGGTCGTATTTATTTTTCAACGTGCGAAAATTTCGGACGAAAAATTCGGACTCAGTGTGCAGAGACCTTAAGAAAACATGACTTGTGCTTAGAGTCAAAACCTTTGGCTTTCATTTACACAGAAGCAAAGCTGAAAATCTACAACTTTCAGAAAACCGTAACAATATTCTTTTTCTGTTTTGTAAACAGTGGTTATTTCCTTCCGGATACACAAATCTAGTTTAAATTCACTCATATAAACAAGGACTGAAGTACTCTGAAAATGTAACACCTTTGACTGAGCAGCCACAACCCTTGTGATTATGTACAAACATGTCACTTGAATTCCTTGTTTCGTGCTGTTTATTAGCTCTTTTAGCTATCGGCCTCTTGTTGATGCTCTTGGCAACAGTACAGCAATCTGTCAAGGTGGCGTAGGTGTTGTGGCATTGTGTATTTTTCACTATCCTAAGAGAGAAGCATTGTAATTTCCCTCCTTCCTTTACTCTCAGAAGCTATATCTGCCATTTACATGGGGTGCAGAGTTGTAAGTTTGTGTTCTTAAAGTTGGTCCAATGTCCACCTGGGTTTATCTTCAAATGTCAAAGAGATTAGCTTCAGGCCACACTGTCCGCATCTGTTATCTCAACGTAAGGACAATTTCACATGCCCCCTTCCATGTCCATACACTATGTGGGACTCCAATGAAAACACTTCGATTTATTGGATTATAAAGACTAGGCGGTAATTTCAGATGAGGATGTGTTTGATTTTTAATGGCACAGCTGACAGCCTAATTAAGGCCTATGGATGATGATGATTATTTTGAGGCATTTGCGTAAAATGCTCACAGTTCAGATTTTTGCCCAGGTAGAATTTTCTGCTTACTTGTGAGCCATATTATTTGGCTGACTAAACAAATGTACTATTGTTTAATTGATGTGGAGGTTTTTTTTTTTTGGGGGGGG
>NW_015636845.1:15315-67526 GCF_001515625.1 Sinocyclocheilus rhinocerous
GGTGGTTGGGGGTTATACTGCTTAATATTTTTGTGGAAACTGTAAAAACTAAAAAGTAAAGAATAACATTTATTTGAAATGTAACAATTTAAAAGTATTTACTGTTACTCAGTGGTGTAATGTAACAAAGAAATAATACTTCGTTACAGTACTTAAGTATTTTACTTGACTTTTTATATTTCAGTCAACTTTTACTTTTACTCCACTACATTTCCTAATTAAAATGTATACTTTTACTCCGATACATTTCCCGAAGCATATTAGTTACTTACTACAAAATAGTCAGAAGTCAGAAGAACACGGACTGCAGGAAAGCAGGTTTGACGAATCAGTGGTCTGGTGCTTGCAAGACTCCTAATCCTAAAAACACCTTTGCTCATGTGCAAACAAGTGCGCGCACAACCGCGGATGATTTCATTTTCCACTCAAGTCGAGTCTGGGGTCTGTGATATACATTATATCTTCTGCGATAATATGGTAAGTGTTGTTGTAATGATGTGCGATCTGACATTATCAAGTAGGCTATATCACCAAATCACACACAGAGTGCACATACGTTGATTTATTAGTCTATTAAAACGCAAAATTCCAGGCATTCTAAATTGTAGACGGCAAAAATGCTTCTGTATGCTTTTTATATTTATATAATTTAATATAGTTAACTTAATCTATTCACACACAGAGTGCACATACGTTGATTTATTAGTCTATTAAAACTCAAAATTCGAAAATTCCAAAAATGCTTCTGGATGCTTTTTATATTTATATAATTTAATATAGTTAACTTAATCTATATCACACAAAGAGTACCGTTTTTCTGCAGATATCAGCATGAACACATTTAATAATCATTTTATACAAGTTCAATAAAGCAGTAATTGACTTACATTTTAGACAATGTTGCTTGTTTTTGCTCAATTTTGCCAACAAAAAAAAGTTCCAAACAAAGATCACAACACTGTTTTGCGTCTCTGAGCAATGGACGGTGTTTACGTATTGAATGAATCAGCTTTTTGAACGAATCGGTTGAATAAATGATTCAGTGATTCACTCATTAACACAATGCTTTGTTTCTGAATGAATCAGCCGTTTGAATGAATCGTTGAATCTCAATGAGTCACTCATTAACAGTCACTTGCTGCCACCTACTGGCGATTTTAATTTCACATTTAGACTATTTTTTCATGTTTTAAATAATTTCAAACATCAGTATTCAACGTTTTATCTTAAAAACAAAACATTAGGCCTATTTATGCATCTGTAACTGCAGTTTAAATGCATCCATGTCCCTTCTGAGATACATAAACTGTGTAAAACACATCTAAATGCTATTTCAGATGCAGATTCCAGACATGTTTTCTTGTGTTGGAATGAAAGACACTAAGTACCAGATGAAGTGCTTCTTATTCTTACCCAAAAATACAAAATGGAAGAAAGAGTTCAAACTGAACACAATCTTGCTACTCAAGCTGTGTATGAACATTTTTTTATATATATATATTTGTTTGCTTCTTTTCCATTTTGCATTTACTTTTACTTTTACTGTCAATACTTAAGTACGTTTAAGATTTAAAAAATACTTTTCGTACTTAAGTACAATAAATATTACATACTTTAAGACTTTTACTCAAGTAATATTCTAAACGGTGACTTCAACTTCTACCAAAGTCATTTTCTGGTAAGATATCTGTACTTTTACTTGAGTATGGCTTTCAGGTACTTTATACACCACTGCTGTTACTTACTGACACATTTTACGTTTTCTTGTTGAATAAAAGTATTAAAAAAACAATCTTATCTTTTAAACAGTGATAAAACAATCTCAAACTTTTAAACAGTGTATTTTGTCTTAAGCAAAAGCAAAAATTATATATATATATATAGTGTATTGTATATATAATTTGTGTATAAATTATATATGTATATATAACTTGTACTTACATACGACTTAAACTAACAGTGACAATTGTATAATGAATGACATAGAATGGCACCACAAACAAGATAGCAGCTTAATATGGGAGATCAAACTTGCAACCTTCCGGTTACCAGCACCTGGACTTTAACCACTACACCACAGCTTCACTCCCCTCCCTAAAAGGAACAGAAACTTCAATAAGAAAGTCCACAGGGCAGTAACATATACAGAGACCATTGTTTCTCGCCACATATTGGCATGTATCCTCTGTAAATCATTGGTTGGATTTAATTAAACTAATTCATCATCACCGAGTAATGTAATCAACATCCTATGAAATGGAGCCATCACTTCCTCCGCCGGGCTATGCCTTCCAATGCGCCGCCTGTTAATACATCACATTCAAAACCACTCACTGCTCAATAAAGTGTCCATACATCACACCCAAGCCCCTGCAGGAGAATCGGCACATTCACACTTCCATGCATTTTTAAACACTGCTATTCAGTCCCTTTCAAAGACCCGATGCATTCAGAAGGCTTAGTGTTTGGATCCATAGCAAAGCCGATAGAATTTATATACCCCGATCTTTTGATGTCTGTTGTTATGTAGATCGCCGTACGGGCCCCATTCCAGGGAAAACACCTTAGTATTAATGTCATTCATATAAATAATGCATAGCTTCTTTGGAGAAAGAGAGCCAAAAAACAACTTCTCTGCAAACAATTATTTGCAAAGGACATATTTTACTGCACTGTTTTCGAGTCGGTCCATTACTCTGGGAATAAATGTACTGTACTCATGAACACAGAATAACCCGTGGCTTGGTCCCAACTCTATAAAAATCACAGGAGAACGCAGGTTCGGGGTAAAGAGATCCACAGACATAGCAGAGAGGATTTACATAGAGTAAATGATTCTGTGATATTAATAATTGTAAAGATTCACATCCTGTCCTTCAGAAAAAAATAGACTACTGTACTTTCCAGCATGCTTTTATGCTGACTTGCCTTCAAGGGATTTTGGTCACCCAAACCGCTGAATGAATGTTGAAATGCATGTCTTCGGTGACTGTCACTGAATACAATATGACTGTTGTCCAATCGAACCGTCTACCATTTCCTGCCATCTAAAGATGCTGTTTATACTTTTTTCAAAGTTAAAATGCCCATACAATGAAAGTCAATGGGGTCCAATGTTGTCAGGACCACAACATTCTTCAAAGCATCATCTTTTGTGTTCCGTAGAAGAAATAAATTCATATACTGTAGGGCTGATGAGTAAATTACGACATTGGCTGTTCTCTATCTCATATGGTTGTTTGCAATGTGATTTTATTAGTAAGGTATTCCTTGCATGCATTATGATCAAATGAAGAGAAAATGCAAACGGTATGTATAAATACCTACAAATATTAATGAGATCAGATCATCTTATGGTGACAAAGGCAGCTTGATTAACATACTAAACTAGAGATCTATCTGACATGCGCATAAAGTAGCTCTGGCAAAGGCAACATTTTGTAGGAAACACTCTAGCCATAACAGATGATTGGTTGAGACATGTCTAGAATTATCTTATAATACGTCTAAACTTTTCTGTTTGTTTAACTGAGGATCCCTGTTTGAAAGGGATCATGCAGCCACATAACATACAGGCACAAATTATTCACAAAGACGAGGTGTTAGTTTCATTATTATTGCGGAAGGTGAAGGTCCCTATGCTATTGTGCCTCACAGTAGACAATTTCCCCATTGAATGAAAACCATCTGTTTGCTTTCCTGCCTCTAAGCTTAGCGTATTCCAACAGAGTTTACTTCGACAACAGCAGGGGGCTAATGCAGGCTTTAGTAGTTTGATGTCATCCAGAGGTATCGTGACAGCGAAGCTGTCAAGGTGTTGAAATATGCTCTTTTCACAGGGCTGCTGGTGACAAGCTAGTGATTTTGTCCCTAACAAAAGGAACGGAGGAGTGAAAGAGAGAAGACGGCAGTGAAACTCAAAGATCTGTCAAGAAAAGAAAAAGAATCTCTAACTATGGAGGCACAATATCTGCCAAGAAACACTGTGCATTCCAAAATATAGAATGACAAAATTTTTACAAACTTAATGTAACCAGACCTGATGTTGCATTAATACTATAGCGATGAGTGAATAAACAGAATGAACAGCTAGCATCATTACATATAAGGTTGGGAATCAAAGGAAATTAATTCCTGTTAAGCAGCAACTTTCAATCAACCGAACGATTGATCGATCTAAAGAATGAACGAACAAACAAACAAATGATTGAACAAACTTAAATAGTATTTATATAATTTCCGACATTATTTAAAAAAAAATAAAAAAAACTTGTTCACGGATGTGCTGCTGTTTTACTTCCTTAGGATGATTTTATTACAAATGAATAACAAGTCAAGATGGAAAGTAGAAGTATAAATGAATTGCATATTAAAATAATAGTCTCAAGAAAATGTTTTGCTTAAAATATTGTAATTACAAAGACAGAAATAAGAAACACATGGAATACATCCTAATTAATTGCAATTAATTTATTTTTCAATTTAGAAGCTACAGCATTGGCCCCTTTGAAAATAAAATAAAATAAAATAAAATAAAAGGTTTATTAAAATGTGCCATTATGGTGAAAGACAACTAACTAATAACTTAATAATATTAACATGAATTTATTTACATCATATAGTAATAATATTTAATCAATTGATATAAATCAATAACGCACATAAAATAACCATACGCACTGGGTAAAACTTTCACATCTGACTACCTCTTAATTTAGAAAATAAAATCAAGTATCAACCTTATTTAAGCTGCACCCAACTCTGCATGCTCCACGCACAGACAGTGAAGAAAGCTTCGCCTTTGTTTGGTCTGTCTGTTTGTTTGCTGCCCCCAAGCAGATGGCATCATCCACAGGAAGTGAATCAGCTTGGCTCTCACAGCACAGAGGCTCCCACTAAATTAAAAGGATCATCTCCAAAGCTCCCTACTTACATGCCAAACCCCCTGGATGTCTGGAGTTATGATATATATGCTATACACACTCGCATGCATTTATTTAATATATTTTGATGGCCACAATAAGGTGAAGAAAACACATTTTACTCTTTAATCACATTTAATCTGATTAAGTACTTGCCAATTCAACTATATTTAAGTCCTAGTAAGGAACACACCACTTCCTGCTTTTAGAATTCTGTTCCCTGTAGGCAATTTGTCATGATTTTAAAGGCACAGACTTTTTTAAAAAATTGGTAGGGATTTTCAAACTGTACAGATTCCTAAGTGCATATAAACAGAAATTTTACCATTTGATGTCTATATATGTGGGCTGTAACTGTATCTAACAACTGAGAGAAATGAGAAAGTACCAGCAATGAAATTCCCATTTAAAAAATGTCATTCTAATAAGCTGCTACGATTTGGCTCATCTTGATGTTGTGAGACAATACAGAAATCATAAGAAAAAAATGACAGCAGCTTGTGCTCTGAACTTAGCATTCTGCTCATTTCCAGATGACAAATTTGCCTCAAATAATTGCACAACACTCTCTTATAAAAACAAAGCCCATCGATCTCAGAAAAAAAGGGCACAAAGCTGTAACTGGGACAGTAACCTAAGGTACAAAAGCTAAAATGTACATCACTGTACCTTTTTACTCCTAAATGGTACATATTAGTACCTTAAAGGTACATATTAGCACTTTATTCGTACATATTAGTACCTTTTGAAAAAAGTACCACCATAGTTTTGCACCTTTTTCCTGAGAGTGCAGTGTTTGTTAGAAGGAGTATAGACCTAGGAATCCATATTTCAATACAAAGCTACCCAGTGTATTTTAACTTCCAACATATACTGTACTGTATGTGTCCTCATGAAACACAGAGCTCAAAAGATGTTAATCAAGTTAAATGTCACCTGATGATCTCATAAATGTCCCCCGCACAGTCTATTTTGTTAGCATTTCATTCTGCGCTCAGAGGCAGCCATTGAGGTAAATATTGCATAATGCAGAATGCCTGTCCCTCAGCTCAATAATAAGATGCTATGCTACATTACCTCTCAAACCTCCTTTCTGTAGGTGTCAGTTCTCTTGGGGAACAGGCACATTTACTCTCCATTTATTTCAGTATGAGAGGGGCCATAGGAAACTGCCCTGAGAGGAGTGCTCATAAAATCCATACGCATTCCTATGCATCTTAGATGGAAACCGACAACCAAGCTATTTTTGCAAGACCACCCCTTAATTCTACACAACCCCAGTCCAATGTTGCTATATTGTGAGGTATGCTCTTTTGTTTTGGGGTTAACTGTTTTTAAGCCAAGGACCCTCAGTGGACAGAAAGACGGAGCAGATGGTGTTGTATTGTACAAAACGAAATATTGCAGTTTAAATCAAACCATAAAATAACATGCATATTGTACAAGATTATATATGTACATATTTTTTTATGATGCTTATAATAACTATAACCATTACTGATGTACCTGTATGTGTATATTATGTAATTTTACTGAATATGTATACATTAATGTAGCATTTAGCTGAATTTTAACTTCTTTAAATATAAATGTTAATATGTCTACTGCATACTTAACTTTTTATATAAAAAAAGAGATATGACAGAAAACAGAAATTAGAAGGTAAAAATATGACGAAAACGATGTACAGAGCTCCACATATGGCATGCAGGAAAAAACAGACAGACAGACAGTCAGACAGACAGATAGACAGACAGATAGATAGATGAAGAGCTTCTTGTAAAAGTTTAATCCAGGTACGACAGTATATCTTAGTTGATCAAAGAAGGGTTTAAGGGCCAGTAATGTACAATTAACTTGACAGATGTCTAAAGAAAACAGCTGTCATCTCTTCAAAAACAAGAACATCATGTGCTTGCCTTGTGGCTCACCGCTTGCATCGCCTGAGTGTTGTGAGTTAATGTTTTGCCCAGAACAAAAATGAGAACAAAACAAAAATCAATTTCTCTCACCCTCTCTGTTCAATTCAAACTTCAAGGGAGGGAAAAGAAAAAAAAAAGAAAGAAAAAGAGTCAAGCAATTTGTCACTGAAGCATGTCTTTGTATTTCCTGATAAAGAACACTGTGCTCAAGACAAAAGGCAGGAGCATATGGAACAGAATGAAGAGCACTGAAATGAACCATATCGTTTCATTAAAACCCTAAGAAGTCGTTCCTCACTGAGCTTTTAGTCTCCCTGCAATTCTCTTCAGCGATACAGGGATTGTTTTGGCTGTATGGTCATTCTACTCATAACTCATGTCAAAACATTCACTGCACATGAGGGGTCATACTCCACTGACCAATATAAGAAATAGCACGATGTGCTTGGAAAGCTCCAAGACTGTCATCACAATACGTTTTTCTTCATTACAGGAAAGTGGGCTGTCTCCCAGCTCCCCTGATAACCCAAGATGTCGGGCTGGTTCCATAGGGAAGCTGGATGGGCAGCCTATCCAGGTCCCCGCTGGCCATGTGGCACTGAAAATGTGCAGCTGCCCTTCCCTGGAGGCCCTGGGAATGCGGTGATTACATTTCTCTGTGGTGGCAGAACTTGGCCACACCAATGCTAGGAATATGCACGGTCCAGAAACTGGAACAGCAAAAACAATAACTATAAGATGAAAACCAAGGACTTAATATCAGGTAACAGCTAGGCTCAGAAATTAAAATCACTCCAGGTGAATCTTATTATAAAACTAAGAGGATTAAGAGTTGAACATCATAATATGAAGCAACTGGAGACATGTATACGAGCCGAGAGGCGAGAGCTTCTACAGTATCGCTTTATTATTAGACTCAGTTACATGAGAACAAGTAAACAGTCGTTTAAGGTGTTCTCAAGCAAGTCTTACTTGAGGAATATCAGTAGCGACATAGTATAATATAAACACTGTGAGTGATACATTAGTTAGGGACGTAGGCTACTTGCCAATTACAAGTTTTCATCAACTTTGAAGCAATAAGATGCTTCAAAATTTCAATTACTTTGAAGATTGGTCTGAGTATTAACCAGTGAATAAGAATGCCAGCTCAGTGTCTCAGAACGATGACTTTAAATAAATTTAGTCCTTTCTATAAAGAGTCAAAATTAATGAAGTGTCTTAGCCTAAAAAAGGTGAAGATAAATTAAAGAAGTTACAGCACAGAGTGGGGTAAGCTGTGCCACTTTTTTACTTAAGTTAACCTCTAGTCAAGGAGAAAGAAGATACAGGTGAAATTAATGCATCTAATTAAATTTCAATGTCTGCTATCAACTGAAATTAGAGGAAAGTGTCCAGAACGCAGGACCATAGAAAAATGACCTAATAATAATTAAAAAAGGGGGACTGAGGGGGTTAAATTGAATCAAATAAGACCATAATGAGATATAAAATAAAATAAAATAAAAATCCCATTTTACTATCCCACTTTAGAGTCTTAACTAATTATAATATATTCATAAAGGTTTAATATTATTCACAGGGGAAAAAAAGACTCTTGCTAAAAAAGCATACAAAAGATCCATTATTAGACTGAAGAAACTTATATTTTCTTATTTCACATTCCAACAACCAAAGCCGCGGGGAAATATGAAATACGTCCTACTGTAGAAGTTGTCCAGACTTTGTGTGGCTGAGGTAGCTTCTTCAGTGTGGGAACCAAACTCTTGATTGTTTTCCTTGAAAGGTGGATTTTTTCTTTGCCAGCACTCCCTCAGATTTGTGGAAAAAAACTTGGCCACCACTTTAACAAAAGCAACGTATTTCCAAAGTATTTCCTGCATTTAAATGCAAAGCTTATTATCAACATCAGTTGAGTTACTGGCACTGTTTACCCTGAAGCAGATGGCACACTTTACCCCACAGCTATCATTTTTGGAAAATGTTTTGTTTAATAATTTAATAGATAATCTTTAGCCAAACAATTTATATGGTTTTAAGATTGGCAAAAATATATTTTAGACCTGGATCGTTTTTATTTTACTTGCTATGTAGAAAATTGTGTGAAAATGTGCATCTTTCAGTCCTTGGCAGCTCTATATGATTAGGACTGTCTAACTACATAGATAAATACATTACATGATCAAAAAAACTCCACTATCGTAAGCAACACGGTAACCTCAGGGTGCCCAATACGCACAAACACATGAATAAAATTACCCATGCCAGTGGAGTGCTGTTAGTACACTCATGCGATAGCAGTCTGTGTTGGCTTACAAACACATTAAATTGCACTGCACATTTTGTTGTGAAAAGCTGATTGAAATGCATTTCCTATCGACACTTAATCTATGGTAATGAGCTCCTCAAAATTCCCATGATAAATACGCCTGGAATCCATTCTAAGACATTATAAATAAAACAGAGCGAACATGATTAATCTAAATGATAATAGAATACCAGTGATGAGAATAGCTGACCCATTGTGCCTGGAATCTGTAATAAATTAAGCTCTTCTAGAAATGTCCTGCATCTACATGAAGCAATTGGGCACAAGGTTTTAACATAAACTGATCGATATTTTCATGAATACAATTAAATATTAAAATCAGGACACTTTCATCTCTTTAAAATTCGTAGCTATCATTCCCAACACTTTGCATGTGAAGTGCAACCTGGAATTAAATTAAGTGAGGAACAATAATGTGCAGGTTGATGCTGATTATTTGGTGCATAGAGATATGGGAATGCAGAGATGTTGACATAATGATCTGTTTTGTGGCATTGTGGGTTGGTGTAATGGTTACTTACATTTGTCCAGAACCTCATCAGAACCATCTGGACAGTCTGGTTCCCCATCACAAAGCCAGCTCTCGGACACACAGGTCAGCTGGTCACCGCACAGAAACTCTCCAACGTCACACAAAATGGGCTCTAATGAAAGAGGGGGGTGGAGACAGAGATGGAGTATGGAATGAGGTGCAGTACAGTTATTAAATGTCTAAATTACATGATTGTCTAATAAATATAATGATAAGTAAGTATACGTGAAATGCGTGAACTCACAATGATTCATTATAGTGACATGAATGTGATGACAATTGATTTTACTGAACAGTCAGACAGGAATAATCAGTATTAAGGGCAATTTCAGTTTCAGAAACATCAGAACATAATTTTTCCATTCTCTTTTGTCAGTACAACAGCCCTGCAGTGACGTCCAATGATATTTACAAGAAAAACACGACCATAAGATTATCAGAATATCAAGCAGCTGTCCTTCAGGTATTACTCAGAACTGGGCCACACATTTCCCTTCTAAATTCCTGAAGCTACACGATTTATGAACATATCAAAATGATTATGAACCAAAATGCTCCAATTCCGAAATGTTGAGGCAGGAATGCAAGTGATATTTCTATGCACCACTGCTCTCTGTCCTTGCTATGCCCCACCACCACATTACTACACACACACACACACACACACAATCCACGCCAAGCAAATTCACTATCAAGGGACAGAATTATAAATGTCAAACGGTTTCATCTTGCTCCCGGTCTCTCCCTCTCTGTCTTTCTCAATCTCTCTATCTCTTTCAAGCTGCAGGCCTCAAAATTAGGCCTCAACAAACTGTATATGAACAGCGTTTCTCACTACACCTCTATGTTTAATACTTTGATAGTGATCCATTTTGGAACTTGTATACAGAACAATTCCCAATTCCACATACTACGACTGAAGCTCACTGCTACATGCCAAGGAATACTACCTTGTTCTGGTTCTGGTCATATGAAATCTATAATCTATATTGCAATGCTTTGTTTTTAAAGAAGCTGACAAATTTTTGGATGAAGTAAATCTGAAAAATGTATCATTTACTCACCTTCAGTTTCATTCCAAACCTGTATGACTTTCTTTCTTTGGTGGAACACAAAAGACGTTCTTCAAAATATCTTTGTCTTCCACAGAAGAAAAAAATGTCATACAGGTTTGAAATGACATAAGTGAGCCCTTTAATATCTGACTTACAAACAGGAACTGAACAAAGAGCTTGCACTATTGAACATGTCATGTGTGGTTTTAAACTGGTGTTTTCTTAGGTTAGAAATACACAGATACACATCTTCAAATGCAGCGACACTGATTTCACGAGTTCATCCTACATAATTTGAAAATCCAAAAATGTTATTGCTCATCTTACAATAAGAGGCACCGCTGCATTTCTCTCCAGCATGACTGAAGATTAGTTCTATGGGAAAGAATGGATCTAGCAAATTGTTCGAGGGCTGGGTTCTTCTACAATTGATTCACTTTCTTTAGAGCCACAGTGGCTCTGAAACTCGGCTGGTAATCTGGCCTGATTCAATTCAATGGCAGCTGCACATCAGTCAAAAAGCAATTACAGGGAATATGATGATGACTGCCCTCTGTCCTTCATTCTTACTAACAAAAACAACAGCAATTCTGTTGCCCCGAATGAATAGTGACGGTGATTTGATTGTTGTAGTGGCTTTAAAAAAACGTGTCTATATTTTCGGATGAGTGGTTATTGAAACTGATTTCAAGCCAAACTTTTTTACCTAGCGAGACTGGCTTCATATTTTGCAGGAAAATGCTGAGTGACAGTTAAAACAAAAAAAAATCTAATTCAACTGGAGGAAAAATAGCCAAGGAGAGGAAAGGTTTGGTCAGGCCTCCCGATAGAAGATCTCCTGAGTCCAGTCTGAAGGCATCTTTATCTTTGCAGCTGAATTGGTTACCATTTAAAAAAACATTCCTTTTACCTGAGGACAGTTTCTTTCGCAAAGCGGCAAAACCCATAAAAGAGACAACTTCAGAGCCTTGGAGCGGCATCTGTCCACTGATGTGTATCTGCTTTCATGTCGGGATGCCCTTTAAAGCATAGCCCAATTTGAATTATTGGAATGACCAGTGATGCCACTTTACCTTCCCTCTTACCTCAAGAGGCCTTCACTTCTTGACTCTAGTGTTTGATGCTTCCACAGCTCTGTGTTTCAATAGATTCTCCACAGAAAGTTCAAAATGCACAAAAAAACTGCACAAAACACTTCAAGCCTGTCAAGGAATAAAATCTTGCATCATTTGTTTTCTGACGCAAAAACGGAATTAACATCTGAAAGAATGGAATGCTACACTGAACTGCTAAATGCTGCGGCCATTCATAGATAATTCCAAACAGGCACGGGGAAGGAAGATAAAAATAACAATGGACCAAAATGGCCCCAACTCTTTGATGAGGTAGCGGTAACCCATTACCATAACAGTAGGAAATGTTCAGTGGAGCTTGGACTGGCATGCTATTATGAGCTTCATTTCTGACACAAGCTGCCACCTCGACGAGGAGAGAACTGTGGCTCATTAAAGCTCTTCAGCCTTTGTTATTCCGCCAGTTTCGATACGTAAAACTGTGACAGGGAGCCGGTGAATAGAAGCGATGGTCTTCAGAACTCTAGATGGAGGCTCTGCCAATCTCGTTTGATGAATCTGTCAAGGAGAATAGTTGTTTGACGCTAGGCGCCTATGCCACAGAGTAAGCTCAATTCATCTACATGATGTTGTTCAATGCAAATATTCAAGCACAAACCATTCAAGTATCTTCACAAACCATGCAGCTAAAAACTTTTTTTTTTTGGCCATAATACATTTGAAATATATGCTAAATGTGTTACAAAAAACAATTTTGCAATTTGAAAAAATAAAATAAAATTAATCTGAAAATATATTTTTGGGTAAATCTAAAATGTATTTTTAATACTTAAATTAATTTGTTATATATTAATTTTTTTATCTGTGATGTGCCAAGCCAAACTGAACAGAACCGAAAACCGTGGTTAAAAAAAACAAGATATGTATTGGACCATAGGCTAACTATGTTGTTGCATTTTATATTGCATCCCCAATATACCAAAGAGAACAAAACAACTGTTTGAATATACTCATCTACAATTGTGAGCCCCATTAATGAGACTGAATCAATGATGCTCCAGTATAACCCTCAAAAATGAATCACCTTGCATTTAATTTAAGCTTTAACCGGATGCTCAACAGCTGTTCAAGCCGCTTCAGTCTCATTATCTTTCCAACTGTTCGCTGTCACGCAATGCATCCTCACCTTGACAACCCATACCGTGGCATAATAGAAAAGACAACCTAACAATTTCCAAACTCAAGAAAGTCTGCTGAGCCACTGAGATCATTACTGTCAATTGAAACCGAGCTAAGAGAAAAGAACTACGTCAACAGCATAGAATGATCCACCTAATTTGCACCAAAAAAAGTTATTAGGCCATGTAAGTAAAGTGACATTTTCATGTTGAGGTTAATGTACGCAGTAATGTGACATTCTCCTAGTTGGATTTCATAGGAAATCTTGTTATAAGTCACTCTAAGGCTGTGAAAATCCTTCAAGATTAGATATGATCCATATAATGCTTCTCTGACACTTGTGAAAGGACAAAAACTCACGCATGCTAAACCTTGCGTCTAACACAAACACATGCAACCGTCGTGCACTCCTGTTTTTGAGCTTTCCAACCCAAGACAGCCAGTGAACTGTTTAATTCTCACCTTGACATATACTACATGGTATTTTGATCTAAATGTCAGCTGCCTCAGTTTTGATCAGAAAACCGTGATTAACATTAATATCACCTGACACCTATTACATAAATGTCTTGAGAATGTCATTCGGCAGCAAGATTCACCCATGTAACACCAGTGAATGTCAGTGCGAGAGCCAAACTATTGTTCTGCTTCACTTTTCATTCATATTGATCTGCGTATCCACTGAAAAAGCACATCAAATGGGGTTCGCGGAGACCACGCTTGAGGCTCTGGTTTGTGCCAATGTGCGGCCGGCCAGCTGAGTTCGAGGAGGGAGGGGATAATGATGCTCGAAGGTGCCGCCGCACATTTACAAATTCCACAAGGCACTCCATCCAGGAAACACATCCTCTGCCAAAAGACCTTTACCATGGCAACTCTGAGCCAGTCGGACTGTGTGTAGCCAGGCTAGCGGAGAAATCAATGGGAAAGGACAACAGGGCCTTCATTAAGCTCTGCCTGACCTTCACTTTTCCAGTGAGGTCATTTTTATTTTCAAAACAACAGCGGGGGCATGTCAACAAATTATCAAAGGGAACGCAGTCAGATTTTTAACAGCCATCGCCAGAGAAGCCGACTGCTTGATATAATCTACCTTGTAAACAATGAATTATTCATGAGCATGAGTTTAAATGTACAGTCCTCAAAAGATATTCTTTCTTTCATGATGTTGCTCGATGCAAGACAAATAAAGGCATAATCTAAATCTCTGTACACATCAGATAGATTTAAACTCACAATGCATCACAGGCGACTACGTGCTTGTATGCCGTTTTAGGGTTATGTATACAGTGCAATTGTAAAAGCAGATGCGTCAAAAGCTATACTGCGAGGGTTCTCAACCTTTTAAATATGTCTGAAACATTGTGTGACTTAACACGGCATCTGTCTAAAAGAATTAAGCTGCACACTTCTAAATGGTGGCATTCTTGAGAAAAAACAACACATTTTGCTATTTAGTTTTTTCAGCATTACTGACTGAACAAGAAAGCTGAAAATAAGTGTGAAAATAGATGCAGAAAGTGCCAGCTGTTTAAAGACGCTCAGTCAGTGACACTTGCATATTTGCATATTCATCTTTTGAGGCTGTGGGTTTGACACATGGAGTTCATCTTTGCATCCAGGTCACCTTTGCATCCATTGTAACCTACATTTAACATAATATTTTAAGCACCATATGTAGACTACCATTAAACATATCTGCACTAGCCAAAATAAATCAAGTATGCATTAAATTAATTAAAAGTAACAGTAAAGACACTGTTATAAAAAAACAAATACACTTCCTAATTAAATACTTCCTATTCATAAAAAAAATTAAAATGAAATCATAAAATGTCTGTTGTTTTTCAAATATAGATAATGTCTCATATAAGTACACCATTAAATTAATCTCAACTAATTTTTGCATTCACTGCAAAAACTGTAGTACGTCTTCACAGGAAATGTTTTTTCAAGCTGTGAACAGAGATGAATCCAAAGACAAGGTTGAAGAACAAAATTTCAATTAATTTTTTTAAACTTTTTTTGTACAGTTGTAAAAATTCTGCTTAAAAATAAATTAGCATATACCATTCATTCTGTCACACTTCATATAAATCTCTCATGACCACATTTGCATCTCTGGCGACCTCTGCTATACCGTATTCATCAAACATCAGAATTGTGCGAAATCTTTCTCCGCTCAAGGTCACATCGAGAGCTGACCTTCTTAACAGTGCTAAGCCTCATTTATGGGTTTATATCCCTCCTCATGCCATGATTATCAATCAGGGAAGATAATGGGCACTGAAGCAGGCAGTATCAGTCACTCCATGAGGTGAACCACCAGTCAAGGTTCCCTAAACAACATGTCTTCCCGAGGAAGACGTGAAGGGTTCTATTCTCTCGATGTCATTGTTTCATAACAGCTGAGAAAGATTGCCTCTGTAGCCCTGATAACAGAAAAGAGCACTCGAAAAATACACTTCCAAGTTAAATGCGTCTTGTTTTAATTTGCACAATTAAAAGATGGTTTTTTTTCCGAGTTCCTTGAAATCCATATTACCATTTTTAAGAAAAAGATAAGAGTCTTTTTCTCAAATGACCACTTAATGAAGACTTTTTATCCACTTTGGACCGTTATTTCCAGTAGGAGTTTCCCGCTGTGTGGGAAGCAGCAGAGGGGGGCTGTGATTAAGATGCCCAAACTCTTCTGATATTACAGCTTCTGCAGTTTATCTGCCGATGAAATCAGTGGGTTCACGCAGCAGGAAATCTCCTCCAGAAGATCTGATTAGTTTCATTCCACTAAAATCAGGGACACGCACGTCAGATCTAAACGTAAAGTTAGCATAACAATATCAAGTTAGAGCCTTCGGCTGCTAATGATCCTGTATCTGAGGTCAAAAATAATGGGCTATAACTGATGTTTTGGGTGAAGTTAATATGTATGTAATCATCACTATGCATGTGGGTGGTGATAAGTATGGCTGAATGGGCTAATCTTATAAAGTGTTGCTCCATATGCTGAGATCATTTGAAATGCTTCAGTATAATGTGGGTGGTTGCGAAATGCTGAATTAAACTGCTTTTGGTGCTCTCAGGTGAAGGGGTTTATCCCCAGGGGAGGGGCTGTGAAGGAGGTTAAAACTCTGACAATTCAGTTTGTCTATTGGCATCTTTCCATATGTATGTCATTATTTGGATTCACAGTCCTAATGGAGAAAAAGTCACTTAGCTAATCTGCATAAACCCAGGATACCACAATTATCAACAGACCCTGCCGTTCTCCAGGGGCTTTAGAGCTGTCCGCTCTTACCGCGGGGACAATTAACATAAATGCTTCGTCTATCGGCATGTATTTAAACTAAGGCTTTTCCCCACCTTTTACAAGACCATATGAAAACTAGAGCAAATTCAGTCACTATTAAATCCATAAATGATTAGCTAAACTGAAAAAAGCACATCGTTTTTGAATTATGAAGCCCTTGATTTCCTAGCGAGGGCTGGGCTGGTACAGTCATTGCCGCAGGTCTAGAAGCTCAATGAGATAAGAAAATGATGAACGAACTAAAGAATCATTACACAAGGCTGAGTGTGAGAAGATTTCTTCCCGTGGGCCTAAAGCTTGGCTTCTATTTGTAATTACCTAAAGTGCTTTTTAGGATCTTATTGACATTGAGCAAAAGAAAAGGACAAAGTGAAAAGGAAACCCAAGTTTGTTTTGTAGTCTGAAAAGGGAAAAAACAAAATCCATACAACCTCCAGAAACAGCTACATGTGAGTGTGATGGTTACAAAAAGCAGCTATAAAAAAATCATTGCTCCAAAGCTTATTGACACTGTTTTTAATATAATATCGTCCGTTTTAGATATGATAACAGCTTAGAACTATTGACAAAAGAATAAAACCATTTAAAGAGTTTTTAAAAGATGTTTTTGAGCCCTGAGGTCAGATTTGAAAGGAAAAGTATGCTATCAGGAAGTCTGAAATGTTTTGACACAACCATTAAGTGTGACAACGAAACCAATGAGTCTTTTTCAACAAAATCAATATTAGCTTTACTGTTATATGGGTCCGGTTAGACTCGAATAAACAGGTGGAAGAGCAAAACGAGGCCTGAATGCTTCATTTGAATCCATCATGCGAGTCAATCACCGCTTTTTAAAAGCTTTATAAACTGTGAGTTTGGAAGGAGGGTATGGCACATCTGATGCCGCAAATGATTCAATCAATTAGCTCGATCTGTTTCTGCATGTAGAAGAGTGGAGAACATAAAAGTATCTGCTGCAGAAGATCTCTGAAGAGCAGTAAAGTTTGACCTGGCATCAACTATAAGGGAAATAATGTGAGATAGGAAGTTGCATTAAGATAAGATGACCATATGCACGAGCATGATACGTCGAAACGGTGCACGTATGGAGCATGTGAGGGTTAGGGGTCATAAAGGCTCTGTCATGCTGAATGGCAATTGGCTGAATTGATTCCACACAATCTTGAACCTCAGGGCTCAGTATTGATCCCGCTAGATTTTGATTTTCACACACCATGAACACTGGCACAACAGCCCATTTCAAATTATCCATCTTTAACAGCCTGAGGTAAGACAAAACTGGACTCAAATATTTTAGGACAGCTGCTACTCAAGTTTTCAAAGAGTCAAATGCATGCAGACAAAGATTCTGTCAGTCAACCTAGAAAAGTAATAAAAAACATTATACAAACAATGATGAGCTATAAATTGAAAAATGGCTATTTGCAATAAATGGTATCTAATTACAGTGCATCTTAGTGGCTGGCCTCATTACTTAATATGTGACCTCATTCATGCAGCTAGTTAACAAGTCAAGGTTGTTAGCAGCACATTGTTAAAACGGATAGTTTCCAGACACGCCGGTTCATCATAATTATAGCATGTAATTGCAAGTATAGCATCTTATACATAGCAACAGCAGATGCATGTAAAGAAATACAGTTCCCTTGTCAGAGATGTAGAAGTACACTGACAAAATTATTAATAACTGACTGACATAAAGAGCTATGAAATTTAATTAATTCATTATGTTGGCAAATAAATCTGTTAATCACTATGCATTCACACCACGGAAGATCACATTAATACTCACAGAACACAACAGCATCAGAGACAAAGCATTGCTGTTTTTGAAATATGAGTGAATTATGAAATGCCATAAATCATGGTGTATAAATTAGAGGTACAAGATATATTGCTGACTTATATATTATTTGATAGATGGGGAGAGTAATGAAATGAATACCAATAGTGAAACTGCAGCATGCGTGTGTGTGTGTGTGTATTAACATTTAACATATAACATGTCGTTTAAATTTGTGTTATTTATAAAATTCAATTTTTATAATACATGCATTTCTTCAATATACTCATTTACTACATTATTTGATAAGCCAATAATTTCACAGACATTAGTTAGACAATGCTGAACCTCACAAACTTCCAATTCATATTATTCAGTTCCTGCAATATGTTTTGTGCCTTTGAATGCATCTGTATTCAAACTGTGCAAGAATTGGTGACAGCCCGGGTGCAACAGTGATGGTGCACTCATTAAAGGCCAAGGAAAGGGTTTTGAAATCTCCTGGGAAACCCTTAGATGTGTGGATGAAGCTGTACACAGGAAAGGAAATATACGTCCTTTTCAACTAGTGTCAGTAGCCAACTTGTCTTTTCATTCAGCACACATTTGCTTCACCAATGTTTTCCATTTTGTTCCCATTGTGCCAGTTTTGCCTGATTCCCACCCTCAGTATCTCATTCTGAGCATATTTGCTTTCTAAGTTTGCATGTATTATTTACGAATATGACATTTGGGATAGCTTCCAAACTTCAATTTATGATATTTAAAAGAACTGTTACAGAAAAATATTCATTTAGTGGTATCCAGTCTGACATAAAGTCCATTCCAACATTCATTATTAACTCTGAAATGCCTGAAGAATAAAAATACAAGTCTTAGAACTCTTAAAAAAAGAGAGAGAGAGAGAGATGACGTTGCCATGAGGACATCATTAAAATTGCTTTGTATTTTAAAAACAACTTTCCTTTAACTCTTCATTATTAATGCTCATTGTATAAACCCAAAACGTCACTACGCATTTCAAATAAACCTAAATTTGCTGATCCTCGCTAACATATTTATGCTAATCAGATCCCTCCAACCCCAATGCTCTTCATTAAATGTCTAGTGCCTCACATTCACAACATAAATTTGGTGCTTCATGTCCTAATAATTGTTTTATGGGATAATTTAAAAAGGTTAGTACATTTCTGTGAAGGTTAGTAAGTATTTTGACATGCACATCCTTAGAGATGCTGGCTAACCTCATACATTTCAAAACTAAATTTAATAAAACCATTTTCAAGCTCATTTCGGTCTATTCATAGCAAAAACTGGATTCCACTACAAGCAAAATAAGACTTAATAGAAAATATACTGCACAAATGCTTCTAGCTTCCAAAGTGGATCTAAAATAGCAGCCAAAAAGACCCGTGACGAAGCCTGTCACCGAAAAAGACTCGTGTCACTTCAGCTATACCAGACACAAATAATGCTGTTCACTTTTTCCACACTAAAAGGCTCAAAGAGCCTTCAATTTTTTTCCATCCTGACAGGTAAATCCTGAATTATACCCCTCTTCACCCTCCGTGTGAACAGCAGAAACAGACATCCAATGACTGTGTGATATGAGGGTCTGTTTGAGTGGGTTTGTGTAGAGGGCAAGCTAAATAATGGCCACTCTTGCTGGAAAGAAAGCAATGTCATGGGGTCAAAGCAGCGGCTAAAAAGGTGGCCTAAGGAAATTGTTCGAAGGAACAATGGTGGTTGATTGTCAGGCTGAGATGTGTACTAGAGCTAATGATGCCATTTAACTCTACCTTTCCCAGCCTTTTCTTTGCTACATGTGACCAAACACCTGCTTTAGAGCAGTAAGATTAGCAGCAATTAATGTAAATCAAAAACATCCCCCAATGCTGCCATTTCTGACCTAATTTGCAAAGTCAAATGAATTATAATAGCTGTAACTATGTTCAAGACTATATAGAGCTGAGATGGAACCATGGCATTACAATAAATGCGAGAAACTGGAATGCCCAATTTTATGGCACGTACATGCTTACAGTACGCCTACAAGCAGGTCACACATGCGCACTGAAGCTATTTTGCAGTAATAAGTTGCTTATAAGACGAGTTGCTTATTAGTATGCATATTACTAGCATATTGGCTGTTTATTAGTACATTAATGCCTTAAGCCCCGTTCACACCAAGAACGATAACTATAAAGATAACTTTAAAGATAACGATATTAGTGTCCACACCAGCGAACGATATTGTCTGTTTATTCTAAGCGCACATGCGTCTGCCGCTTTAAATTCTTGAGCTCGTTACAGCAGGATGGATTCTGATTGGCTGTCAGTGTTTTATCGTTCATCAGCTGGAAAAAAATCGTTTTGAAAGTGATCACAACAATATCGTTCCTCTGTATTGTTATCGTTATAGTTGTGGTGTGAACTATGCTATTCTTTATTATTGAGAACGATTTTTAGAACTATATCTTTATCGTTATCTTTATAGTTATCGTGCTTGGTGTGAACGGGCCTTTATTCTGCATGACCATATTTTAGGTCCCTTAATCCTAATCCATACCTAAACATAACAACTACTTTACTAACTATTAATAAGCAGCAAATTAGCAGTTTATTAAGGCAAAAGTCGAAGTTAATAGTTAGTTAATAGTTAGTAAATAGTGAGAATTGGTCCCCAAACTAAAGTGTGACCGAAATATGCTACTGAAGTGCGAGTTTGAAATACAGTTTTGGTATTTCCCCATTCATTAAAAAAGAGGTTATATTTCTGCCCAAATGAACCGACTTGCCTTGAAAGGCATATAGTCAATGCAAAAATCCTCTAAAAAAGTATCAGGGACATTTAGAAATTCAGTCTTATCTGAAGAGAGAAAAGAAAAAAGCAACCCAGTCTCATAAAAATACGTACCTCTGCGTACATTTCTGCAACACCGTTTTTACGTACCTTACTGCACGTTTCGCCGCAGTTTCAAAGAGAAATGTCCACTGAGTGGCGCTAAAACACAGGTTCAATACGTCAACCCTGGCACGTTTTTATTACGTTGATATAGGTACGTATTGCTTCGTTTTTATTACATTTCTTCAGGTACGTATTGCGGCGATTCAGAATTCAAAATATCCGGGGACTGTCGCTAAAACTTAATGCTCTGTCGTGTTGGAAATATGCCCTACACCAAACCCAACCCTAAACCTACCCGATAGTGCTATGACTACAAATGGACAACAAACCAAGTGACTACTTTTAAAAGAAACCAGAATTATTCCTGTAGGCCAAAGTGTTCATGAATTGAACCATTTTAGTTTAAATATGTCACTATAAGGAGAAGGTGGAGGTTGGGTCAGTTTTGTGGTTTTGACAGTGGTGTCTTCATACCTTTTTAATGTCCACTTGATCAGCAATAAAACTGATGAGCTGAAATTTCTCCTCACAAAGAAACTGGATTTCTCCATTACTTGTGCATTCTGTTTCATAGAAGCCTGGGAGAATGTCTTAATATCTGACATAGCAATCGGGCTGCTTCTGTTCCAGTTCACTTCAAGGCAGATATTGTACACAGACACCATGCATCACTACACGCTCATGTAGAGCAACAGAAATTGTTGGCTTGGCAACTGAGCTACAGATAGATGGCAGTCCTCTTTACAATGTAGACAATTCTGAGTGACTCAGACTGTAACCATGAATCAGCCATATATAGTTGAGAAATTATCTGGAAAGGCTTTAAAAATACAGTTTTTGAGCAAAATTAAAGCTAAATTTAATTAAAGCCCATCCCTTTTTCAAATTCACTGGCCTACAATATTGTGGATAAATGTAACAGGACTTGAAACACATACAGTACTTACTGCATATATTTTTAATCTGCATATACTATTAATAGAAACATTATACACACAAATTAGCTTTCTTTACATGAAAAATTAACTCAAAAGGGGTAAAATAAATTAATCAAATGCCCTTTAAAGCAAGTTAGTTCACTATGCTGCATTCTTAAAATACTCCTGGATAGCTATATTCCATCTGTGCAAAAGTCAAGGCTCGTATCAGTGTTATTTTTAGTATCAATGATAAACTTATGATATGATAAACAATCATAATATATATATGACAAACAATGATAAATTATATATATTTTTTAATATTTTAAATTAGTTTGTATTTGTATATTTTCCATTTTAAATGTACGTAATTTTACTTTTAAATGTAATTAAAGTCTTTTAGTCTTTTTTAACATGTCTATATAGTTCTTATTTCAGTTAGTCATTTTAGTACTTTAAGTTAAACTGAAAAAAAAAAAGAGAAATGATGCCTTAGTAACTACAGTGGCTGAAATAAAATAAGTTTAAGATTTTTATATGTATTTTTTCAGGTAACATTTATTTTATTTCAAGTAATGATTTTTTATTTTAATTTTAATTTAGTTTTAATTTTAATTTTAGTTTTAGTCCACCTCACTCCTACCTACATGAATGGAGAAATACAGAAATCTTTATAACTGTTTGTTAAATTATGTTTCAACAAAAAAACGGACATTTGAAGTATAATAAATGTATTAGGCTGATTTTATTAGCCTGTATTTAGGCTGATTCAGTTAATTTCACATGGATGGTCTAGACTTTTGAGTAAACAAACTCTATTTAACAGGTTATTGGTTCTTTTAAGCAAAAGGCATCATTTTTCATTTATACAGCAGCCGCAATGAGTGTTCAAATTTCTCCCATTTATTTTCCTATGATTGCCCCCTTATAAACCTTCTACAATAATCACATTTTGCTATTTTAATTATATAGGTTTAACAAAGCAAAACCAAAATCTTTCCAAGTGGCTTCTGGAAGCCCGTGGGGTACACAAACCCCTGGTTGGGAATCACTTACTGCAGAGGATTAAAACCTGCACACAAGCACAGGAACTAGATGCAAAACATCACAAATCACCACACTTTGAAATCTGGATTACGCAATGGTCTTCTTAATCCTTTTAGTTATTTAAAATCACATTAGAGTTCAAATAGAGACAAATGTTCCACATGGTGGAGTTTTTTCCCACTCATGTTGACACCCCAGGCGCTAGTGCTAGGACATTTATTTGTCAGATTTTACTCTTGATTTTTTCACTTCCACTTTTCTTTCACCCCTAAGCTGTGCAATGCTCAGGAGAGGTATCTAAACATGTTAGCTCTCTTAGAAACAGATATACCCCCTAACTCATTCAGATCCATTCAACATTAAAATCCATTTTATAGTCTCTTTCTTCCCATGAAAAGAGCCCATTCAATGAAATTCCCCTTAGCTGTATGTTTCTAATGAGTTTATTCAATTAGCTAATGACGACTAGCCTATCTACTAGTATTAGTACATAAAGTGCATCTGCACTGTCTAGACATAACATTTCATGTCCTTGAAATTCAATGAAATAGAGTTGGTTTGTCTGCTATTTGGCATAACTTTCAAAGGCAAGATAAATCTGGACAGCTTCTAAGTGCATGGAACCGTTGGAAAAAATGTCTCAAGAAAAAACCCATAACCATTCATATTCTGTTCCAAAACCAAAATCCAGTAAATAGTAAGCTGCCTACAGAGGCATTTTAGGTGCACTCTTGATGTAAATGCTGTTCTAAAAGGTAGGCATCTTGATTATGTTGCCTCCTATTTAAAAAAAAAAAGATCCTAGCAACATCACACAAGAATGCTCTAAAAGGCACCCAGAGCACACATTGTAGCAGCAAGTTGTGAATGTACTACTTTTATTTACAAAAAAAAAAACTTCTTTTAAAAAAACCTTGTTTCATTTTGATGCTATTCAAAATAAAATTCATCTTCCAAGGCTGAAGACACAGCAGATAAAACAAAACAGAAAAAGAAGCAAAGATTGATGCATCTACATATGAAAGCAAAGCAAAACAGAAAGTCCTTCTCATTTGTATGAGATATGTGGGTACTTCATATATAACATATCTATGAGCTTTAGGATCAATTAACACAAAAAGCCTAAAATATCTTTAAATGGATAAAGGAAGGCATCTATTGAGGGTGTTTGGAACACGCAGTAAAAAAAGCAGGAACTGTCCCCCAAAAACATGGACATCCAGTAACTAGGGATGTAACGATTAACCGCGAGCCGGTTGAAAATCGATTTAAATATGTGACGATTCAAATCGGTTGAGATGCTAAACAAATCGCGATTCAATTAGGGGTAGGAGTTTATATGAATGTATGTCTGAGGGGAACTTACTGTCTTTCGATGGTATTTTTTATACAATCTAATTTAGTTTTAAAACTGCTCATGTTGCATGTATGCAGCATCTTTGTTTGGATCATGATTAAAATGCAGTGGTTGCCTCTAATTTTAAATGGAAAGAGCACAGACAAAGCCTTATTTTGTTTATATGAAGAGATTCTCTTTTATTTGTGTTACTTATTTATTTGATTTGGGGCTTGTTTTAAAATTTTAATTTAGTTTGTTATTTACATTTACATTATATTTAAATTTTGTTATTTAGCAAATGCTTTTATCCAAGGCGACTAACAAATGAGGACAATAGAAGCAATCAAAACCAACAAAAGAGCAATAATTTACAAGTGCTATATTAGTATATTATTATAGTGTTATATTTCAATTTCACAAAGAAACGTACAGTAGTTTGTCCAAGCAATAATAAAAGGACACGTTTAATTTATAATTTGTCTTAAATCTCATTTTGTTATTTAAAAAAAAAATCGTTAATCGAATCGAATTGTGAAATCAAAATTGTGAATCGAATCGAATCGTGAGTTGAGTGAATCATTACATCCCTACCAGTAACCCTATTCCATCTTTAATCTTGTGCATGTGCTCTGTGGTTTTCATGTCTTTGTCTCAAAGCCGATTCTATGTATCAAGCATCAGTTCTTCATTCAAGTGAGCCAAATACCAGGTTGGATTTATCATCCCCAGCACACGACCACAGGCAGGAACATGCTTTAGTAATCTCACACCAAGCGTCTCAGCTGCTATGGCACTTTGTCAGTGCCGTGAGGCCAGCGAGATTTACTGTGGAGTGATTCTGGGCTCCTAGTGGCCAAAGCTGTCCCATTTTCCCCGGCCTGACTGCACTGACCTCATATGATGAATGTGCTCTTCGGGGCAAAGAAGAACAAAGCACGCCGTTATTGATGCTCTCAATTAATAATCTCAGACCTGCCGCTGGATTCACACGTAGAGTGTCCACCGCTACCCCCACCTGTGCCATGATATAGTATAGAGACCATACAGATAAGACACACTGAACAATTAGAAGCCTAATTAAAAAGATAACTGACAGTGCTTCTGACATGCTCTGTTGAAATATCATGTGTAAGAAATGTTTAGAGGTACACTGGCAAACGTGCCGTGTGAGTGTTACTGATTAATGTGCAAGGAGTAATTCATTCGTGAGGCTCACGGCCATGTTGAGTCATTGGGTCTGGCTCCGACGTGTCAAAAGCCTGCTGAGAAAAGAAAAACACATGACTGCCTACCTACATTCAAGGTGACCATATATTTAGTTACAAAAGGACTGAGAAAATTCATATCTTTTACATGGCGTTTCATATAGTCAAACATTTCTAACTGCCTCAAGTGTGTTGCTAAAGTCAAGGCTATTTCTTTAAAGGAGACATATTATGCCCCTTTTTACAATATGTAATATAAGTCTCAGGTGTCCCCAGAATGTGTCTGTGAAGTTTCAGCTCAAAATACTCCACAGATCATTTATTATATCATTTAGAAAATGCCTATTTTGAGTGGAATCAGAAACAGGCGGTTTTCGTGCATTGTCTTTTTAAATGCAAATGGGCTGCTGCTCCCCAGACCCTTTTCCAAAATAGAGCTGTGCCATTACAGCTTGTACCTGCTAAAAACATCTGTTGTTTTGCTCAAACCTTTGCCATGGCATTAGAACTGGTACACCATGACGGCGCCGTGAGTGGCAAGTTACAGATAAAGGGGCGGTAATATTATGAGATCTCTTTGCAACGTCACTAGGGAAGCAAAATCAAACGCGCTCGTTTTTCCAGACGCTTACAGAAAAAGGCTTACCAAAACAAAGTTACTGGGTTAATCTTTTTCATGTTTCCTTGGTTGGTAGATGCACCAGGGACCTGATTATAGCACTTAAAACCTGGAAAATCAGATTTTCATGATATGTCACCTTTAAAGGTGAAGTGTAGCCTTGGAAACTAGGACCTGTTCTGTATAAGACAAAAGATTAAAAAATAATGAAAAAACAACAGAATCCATGTTCAGTTCAGTACATATGCAACCGAAATGATGAATTTTGTGAACTGGTTCTTTTTAGTCGATCAAAAACAAGTAGTGCAAGCAACACAGTCTGATTCCCAAACAACTGACTCTGACGAGTCGATTCTTTTGAGTGAATCAAACACATACAACTTTGGCACTTACAGTACATCAGTTTAGTTACTGTCCTGTTGTTCTTATGACAACAAACCTTAAACTTTTTGAAACACAAATTTCTAAGGCCTCTAAATAATGAGTATAATCAAAACTTTGTTGAAAACCCTGTTGTACACAATCTACTACATGCCTTCTGTCGTTTGATTGATAGCTTACACTTTTAGCAAGTAAAAGGCCTTTTATTATAATTGTGAAACCCTTACAGACAGAAGCAACTTCAAGCATCACTGCATTGCATTATTTTTTGTCCCACATAATAAAAACTACAAAGCTTTTAAGTAAATATTACCTACTAAGACATATTATAGGGATGTTTAGAGTGACAATTATTATAAATGCATTTTATGCATGTAGCCTGTGATACTGTTATAAAGATTTCACTGATTAACATTACAATCTATCAGAATCTCATCTTAAATTTTGGCCAAATATCAGCAACTGTGCATATATTTGCTCAGTTTGAGTCTGAATAAAACTGAGATGTTTTTTTCACCCTCCCTAAATATGAGCTCTATCTTCTTCTTTATCATACTATATCAGCCATAAAAGCCTGATGTATCCGATATACTCAACAAAAACTCATACAATACTGTATATATATATATATATATATATATATATATTATGGAACAGCTTATTGAACCTTTAGACAAAATGTATATTATTAATATTATTATTTATTTTTCTGACAATAATGTCAGTTTTTACAGGGTTAATGAATGAGAAAGAGAAGGTCCTTTCATTTAGTTATTTCCCAAATACTTGCTTCTTTTCGAATGGATTACTTATGGTCTCTGCAGTGAAAAAAATAATTTAAAAAAGGGAGGAATGTTTACTTTAATGTGACTACATAGTGTAGAACTGACTAGAAAGGACAGAGAGAAAAGACCCAAACCTGACACCAATTTTCACCGTTAAAGAGACAGATGTTGATTTTAAACACAATGTGTTGCTCATGCAAGAAATTATTTTTGTTTTCTGCATTCCAGTTGAAACCTCCAGCATCACAGCTCTTTAGCTATGTTATGCAGGTCAGGTATTGCTTTCACATTCACTCTGAATGCAGACTAATGGAAGAAGTGAGAAAAAATGCCCTGAACCCCTTAGAGGAGAAACACGCCTCAGTGCCAAATGGCTTTCAGCGTTCTCTCAGGGCGAGTTTGAGGGATGCGGGTTTATGCCCTTTTTCTCTCAATGGAAGTGGTACATTATTTTGGTGCACAGAAATGCCCCATCAACTCCAAATTATACACCAAATTGCAGGCATATGCTTTAAGGACATGGGGTGCTGGAGAAGTCCACTATAGATTTTATGTGACAAGTATTGGGTAAAGGGCCACTTCTGTGATAGATATGACTCAGCAGATGGTTTTGTGGTACATAAGAAAGGAGTTTTTGGTAAGCGGAGGTTTGAAGACGAAAGCCGAAGCTGAAATGGAGCATTAAGAAAATGACACAGTCCATTTCAGCTCTCAAATCCTCCTACGGTCATCTCGCTGAGACATGATTAATGGGCGTAATCAAGTGATGTCCCTCCGTATGCCTGTGCCCTTCATGGCCCCAGCTAATTACAGCGTGCACAACAAACAAGCCCAAATCACAACGGATGCTTTATGAAGTAGGGGCACTCATTCATGGGCTCTGTCGTGTGTTGAGCGTATGTCATGCTAAAGCCATAAAGGAATGGACAAGACATTAAGTGAATTTCTAAAGATTGTCAATATAGCATACTTTATAGAGAAGTAGAGCTGTCATATAACTTTGAATTATACTACCCGAGAAACAACATGGTCTTTTCTATGAGACAAAAACCCTTGGTAAATCGCTGACTGTCAAGTTCTGTTTAGAGATGACAGTAAGCAAATCTTTTTGGTAATACTGCACTGATGTTTAGAAGTTTTTTAAAGTATCCTCTTATGCTCAACAAGGCTGCATTTACGTAATCAAAAAATACAGTAAAACAGTAATATTATGAAATATCATTACAATTTTAGTTTCTCATTTTAATATATTTTTCAAATCGTAAACCATTAGATTACAAAGCCATTACTCCAGTCCATATTTGTACACTTAAGAAATTATTCTAATATGCTGATTTGGCGCTCAATAAACATTTCGTATTATTATCAATGTTAGAAACAATTGTGTTGCTTAATATTTTTGTGGAAACCATGATACATATATATACATACTAAAAAAAAGTACAAAATCATCATTTTAAATGCAACTACTGAATTTAAGCATCATAGCATTATAATGCACAGTCAGAGATCTGCAAAAGATTACAACAGTGTTATTAAATTACTGTTTTTAAAGCTTACTTTTAATTGAGCGATTGATGATAAGGGAATTTATATGTAAAAAACGGGAATTCGGAATGCACAATTACATATCAAATCTAGACAAATAATAACTCAAATGTTCTAATATAGGTCAATAACCATTGTGACACTGATATACTGTATTGTGCATCCCTAGTTCAGTTAAAGAAAAACAAAGTTTAAAAATAATGTATATTAGGATTTGAACATGGGTCCTCTTTATGCTTAACAAAAACTATATCATGACATTATTCAGTCGTCTGCACTATTCACTCATGTACACAGTGTTACTTTTAGTTACTTTTATTCTTTGTTTTTTTCTTCATGTCTTCTCACCTAGAGGATACAAAGTCTTCTACCATTGGTTCCCACTTGCCACTGACAATGGAAGAAAAATAAATAACCGTAACAAATGTGTTAGTTTTACTATTGAACACTTACAACTGTCTTCCTGTGAGTTTCAAATGGTCTTTTTAATCACATTTAATTGAGGACTGCTGTAAAATTTGACAACATGGGTTACTGTGAGGGCAGTAAAAGACCTGTGATCTAATGCTAAATTCCTGCCTTGTCCACTAAATGCATATTTGGACACAAGGATTATGTCATTCAAGTTCACCTTGCTTTACTTTTAATATTAATATAAATTAATATAATTTAACAAAGGAAAAAAAACTGCAGATATAAAATGCTGGTTTTCAAGGGATCTAAAAAATAGAGGCCTTTGTCATAAATGTCTGGTGTTCAGAAGAACACTTGAACACTTTAGTCTGAAAAATTACACAAACAGTATTCAGCTGCAACTTTATTATAATTTTCATTCAAACTAAATCTCAGATTTTGCTAAAATAATATGTATAAAAAACCATCAAGGAACAATTTCGAAGGGGTCGAGTGGAAATAAATGTTGTGTCAAATTAGAGTCATTTACAAAGATGACCTGCCGATGCTGACTTGAGGAGATATTGACCTTACGGTATCTCAATTATTGATCTCATTTCAGATTTCTCAGCACACAACACTTCTTTAACGCATCCCTGGGACTCACATTGCTTTTCAGTGTCTGAAGATAAAGACCATATTAATCAATTTAACAAACTTCTGGGGCAATTTCCCAGAAACTTTGAAAAATGAATCTCTGCCCGTGACGCATTTGGCTGGTCACTCTTCTCTCTTCTTAGAAATATCACTAATGTTCACTCATACATTTTAAACTCTACATCACTCACTCATACTTCTTCCAGGCAACTAATTACTGAGTTCAGTGATGGAAGGGCACATATTTAAACTGCAGTCCATTAATCAAACCTCGGTTGAAATATTAATAATACATGTTAATTTAGCAATTACGACCCTTAATTGCAAGGGCCCCAATGAAAGCCCAGTGATTCGCAACTGATTCGACGGCCAGTGTAAGACATGTAATATTCTGGTAAGTAGGACATCAATACAAATGTTAAAAATGCTCTGGAGATTCAGGTTAGATTAAAATGGTATTTATCTTAAAGGTTAAGGTCTTTGAGATACATTTCAAAACTGGGTTTATTCAGTAACATAACTTAAATTGGCCGAACTCCGCCATAATCACAGTAATGACTTGCTTTACCTTGTATTGTCTCAATTGGGAGTTTGTGCAAGTTCAAAAATATAATAGTTTCTATATTATATTAAAGTACTTTTTGTATTACAAAGAATTTAATTCACTTGATAATCCAAAAATATATAAACCATTTGCTCATTGAATTTCCAGCAATGAGATCAGAATGTGTCGATAATAAAAACTAAACCTCATTTAATTATTTATCTTTTTTTCCACTGGGACTGGCATTTTTATTTTATACCATCATGTCACTTGACCCTAGCCTCTGATATTATAAATAATTACAGCAGTGTTATAAATACACATGCACATATAACTTGCATATTGCATAACCATGTAACACCTCAGTACTGCCATCTTCTTAACAATCTCCTTTCAACACTGTAATAAAACCTGTAGAAAAATACGGCTAACACTTGGAAAAACAAAATTAATATCAACATAGTACACTGCGACATGTTTTTACAGACTTAAAGAGTGAAGTGAATTCTGAGTATTCTCTCTCCTTCACCTGACTATTATAACACTGACCCATCTGTTCCCCACCACTTAAGTCCACCATCTGCTGGGCCCACCCCTCTCTCTCTCTCCATCTGGATAAATGAAACTCCGTCTGCCAAGCTTGGACAGAAAGACTGAAATACTTTATTGACCCTCAAGTGGATATTCAGCTGGAAAACAACACCAATATAAACAAAAAAAGTCACTATGCATACACCACAACGCAATCATGGTAAAGATTCATTATGCAAAACCGATGAGATATTACAGCTTTCACTGTGTGACAGCTAAATGACCAGTGTAGAAGAAGTTAATATGAAACTGTAACTTGAGGCAAGCTACTCATAATTAAAAATGAATTAAACTACAGTCTAGATAGCTTTCAGAAAAAGTTGTTAGCTACTCTACAAGCTACTAATAAATAGTAGCAAACTGTGTCGAAGCAATACTGTATTTGGATAGTGTAAACAGACAGACAGATACTGTAGGTAACTACAATGATAGATAGAAAATTAGATTGATAAACAGAATGACACATAGATAGATATATAGATAGCGCAACAGACAATGACATAACGATAAAATGACAGACAGCTAGAATGACAGATAGAACGATAGATAGATAGATAGATAGAAGGATATATAGAAGGATATATAGAATGAGAGATAGAAGGATACATAGAAGGATAGATAGATAGACAGACAGACAGACAGACAAACAGAGAGACAGACAGACAGACAGACAGACAGATAGATAGATAGATAGATAGATAGATAGAATGATAGATGGATAGAACGATAGAACGATAGATAGAACGATAGATATATAGTATGATAGAACGATAGAACGATAGATAGATAGATAGATAGATAGATAGAATGACAGATAGAACGATATATAGATAGAATGATAGATAGAACGATAGATAGATAGATAGATAGATAGTACGATAGATAGAACGATAGATAGATAGATAGATAGATAGATAAAGGTTGTTATTAGCAGTAATAATTACTTTTAGCTAACTAATGGTAATGATCTGACTGTCACAAGATCTCTCAGAATAGTTCTGTCAAAACTAACTCACTGAAGAGACTATTATTATATGATTACAGATTTTCTTAAAAGTGGAGGAAGTCTTTGAAATTGGACTTCTTCATTCATACAGTGTACCAAGGCATTTCAAGGTCTGGCAATAAAATGAGTTCATTGGGAGAAGTTTTAAAAAAGCAACTACAGGAGCCTAGATCTGAAAAGATGGAGAACTGAGAGATTATAGAAGCACTCGAAAGCTACATTTGCATGTAACTTCTGATGCACGCACACACACTTCACTGCACACTCAGGAACTTTAACATTTTGTCTCATTCGAAGTCAAACCAATTAGCACATGCTGCTCAGATTTCCTTGAGGAAATTACTTTTGATTTAAATACGTCCTCTAAAAATATTTACATTGCTAATGGGCACCACAGACTGTGCGTCCCTATTGTAAATAAATGTGTCAGGCCTTGTTTCCTATTAGCCGTCCTACTGAAATTATCTACCCGTGAGCAATCGTTAGCGTCTTTACTTTGATGGTTCAGACGGTATTTACACAGGTGGAGGCGACAGTGTAATTAAACTATCGGAGGCTCGATTTGTACGAAGGTGACAAACGCTACTGCGAGTAACTTTACAGCGGTTGACCAATGCAAATAAATGTGTTTGCGCGAAGGCGACGCCTGCTAATGATAATGAAAACAACTCGCTAATGTGATCCTGTTTGCGCTCATGTTGTCTTACTGATGGATAACAGCTAATTTCCTCCGCAAGCATCTGCAGATGATAGAATGTCCACGGGCCGCCGCCGTTTTTCTACCTCAGGCTATCGGCGCGGTGTAACACAACAGGTGTGCGCCATGTAGCAACCTTGTGCCGCCCAACCCAAACATCACATCTTGCACATCAGATTTATAGCTGTTGCCTCCTTTCTTTGGCATAAACAACTCATTTGGACAGCCAGCATGTTGTAAACAATGCAGGCCTGGAGGCAATATATCAGTGCAGTCCAGAGATTTATACGTGTGAAGTTGAGGCAGAAATCTCAGCAGACTGGTGTTCTTGGTCTCATTGGCGTCCTCCTTGTTCAATAATCCAGCCATTCCCAATGCTCTTATTCATCGTGCAGCTGACCCCGGCGTGTTTACCGAGGTCTGCCAGGCCTATTCCCAACATCCCTACCAAATCCGTCATGAGCCAATAAAGAAAATACCAATGCTGGGCTCGAGGCAGCCGTTAGTTCCATGTAGAGGAGCAGAGGACACGAACAGTGGGTCTCCTTTCTTTTTCTCCTATCTCCTCCACACGCTCCCAGCTCTTGCAGCCCAGAGTATAAGCCCTATATATTACACAAACACACATGCAAAGTCCACAAATAGAGCTTTGGCTACATGGCTGTCATGAGAAGGCTGCTCAAAGAAACGGTGAAAGACAGATAAAGAGAAAGAGAGAGAGTGAACCATGCCAGTCATAACTCTGGAAAGGTGGTAGAATGGCCATGTAATTGGTGGGATTCTTTCCACACATTAGATATATTTTAGTGGTGCTATAAGAGGGCCTGGCATTCTTTAAAACATATTTTTCAACAAATGGTTATTGAAAATAGGTTGTTAACCTTCAGAAAATTATGATCATAGATGGATGGATGAATGTACTCTATATATTACAAAAACACTTGTGTCTCTTCAGATTAGGGGTGGGCGATATGACCAAAATCTTATATCACGATATAAGTAATTTTACTTCACGGTAACGATATACTGTACATCACAATGCAGTTATTTTTTGCTTTAAATAAGGTCTTTATGATATCAAAAATGTTGATACCATATAAATTCCATAATTATTGTCACCAGTGTCAATATCACAAAAAACTAATACTAGCCTAAATTAAATAAAAAAATTAAAAAACTCAAGCTCACTGAAGACAAGTAAACAGTTATCAATTAAATAAGAATAAGAAAGTAATTACAAGCAATAGGACAAAAAAACTACAGTAGAACAAATAAATAAGAAATGCTACAAATATTGTATAAAGTAATCAAATGAATAAAAACACTGCATATTCTTCACTGTGTAAATTAAATATATAGTTTTTTAGTCAAGAGCAGTGAGAGATTTTCTTTCTTTTGTTGTCTGATTAACATGAATGACAGACAGCAGGAATATTAAACTGCTGTCACTTTAAGAGCTGCCTGGATCCAATATACTGTGTGACAATTTCTACCGGTTAATCGTGCCTACCGGTATATCACCCACCCCTACTTAAAATAAAATAAATACATAAAAATAAGACATGAAAGGGTGATATACAGATACATGTGAAAAAATGGAAATCCATAATAGGTCAAGGAGTCAGTAAACGCAAAACAAGTATCTCACTGGAATACTGAATGTATTTCTGTCATTTGACAAGACTCAAAAGCCATCATAGAGTATCAATGCACTTACAAGAATCTTAATGGTGGTATAAAATGTCATGTAGCAATCATCCACATATATTCAAAGCTTCCTGACACTCTTAATAGACCTCTTAATGCAAGTCTCTCAGTGGATGTCTTGTTTGGCGCCATCAGTGTAAGATGCAGACACCTACGTTTAATCTGATATGAGCTATCAGTGGTGGGATAATCATAAAACAGAATTATTTTAAGATCATCTTACATGACTTTCAACTGGGAACAAATGGATCAGTTCAACATGCAAAGCTAATGGATGAAACCTGACTTGTCAGTAACTGAACACGGTTTCATTTTTCATGAACATGACACCATTAAAAAAAAATGCAGAAGAGAAATTCTGAATATTTTTATACAATGAAGTTAGTCACAGCTTCAACATGGGAAAACAATATATGCTATAAGCTGTAAAAAATAATATTAATAATATCAGTAAATGTCAACTAAATAAGATATATAGCTATAGCTTGTCTATAGAATCAACTCAATTAAATGTCTGATACTACCAAATAATCTTTGAAAAGTGTTACCATATGGGTGAAAGAGCCCATCATTACACATAAGAAGACAGTGACACATAAAATTTCTAAATGTCACATTCAACTGCGTTAATTCTCCTTTTGAAATCAGATAAAGGAAAACTTCAGATTATTATCAACCTTTTATTATAATCCTATCAATAGCTTCATGACTAACTATGATATTCAGAATGTCCTTCAGAAATGTAATTAACCGTTAAATCTTATGCACTTTTTATGTAAAAAATGGGCAATTATGGGTTAAACTAAGCTATAGCTTTTCAATCACCATCAGTCACTGTGCATTCTTAAATCATACCTATATAGGCTTTATCAGATCAGAAAAATACATGATATATGTATGTAGTTTAACATTTGTAGTAAAAGCATCAAAGTATTAATATAAACACGTTGTTTGCTACATGTCAGTTCTGCAGAACATTAAATTGATAAAAGAGGCTGAAACAAACAGGTTTTTTCCTGACAGAAATCCACCCCTTCCTCTGATCTTATCAGTGTGCTGAGAAATAGAAGTAAAATGCTGCTGTTATGAATGATTCTCTCTCATTTCAATTATAGTACACAGAGCCTGGCAGTGATGTGTTTACCAATCATAGATTAGACTTTTCCCTCTATTAACTTTAATGATGCCATTAATGTGTCATATTTTCCTTTTTTTCCGCAGCCTAAAAAGGGCCTTTTGTGGTGAACAATGGTCTGGTACAGCTTAAAGTCAGCATGTAACACCGTTTGCAACCCATTTCACCACCATATAATGACATATTTCAGACTGAATCATGATATTTCAATTACAAAATAAATATACAGCAGAATCAGATTTTATTCTTTGGGTATTTATTGGATTGTGAAAAGTGGGTATTACATTTATTTTTAGCTTTATTATATATATATATATATATACCGCCTTGGATAAAAGCGTTTGCTAAATAACAAAATTTTAATTAAATTTAAATGTAAATAACAAAACTAAATTTAAAATTTAAAATTTATTTATTTTTTTTTTTATTTTGTAATTACAGGGCTCTGGAATGCTTAAATCTGATTGGTTGACGAGCGTTCCAAGATTTGCAATTAGTCTTCAGGAAGCACATGGCTAAAGCAGTTCCAGGTCATGACCACATCACTCTTCCGTATCCCTTCGCCAAATGATTTCAGTCATTTCTAAGATCCTTACAGCCTACAACAGCAAAAGAACTAAAACCCACAAAGACTTAACAAGCCAATAAATATAACAAACAATAGGATAAACTATTGCAAACTATTTACTACTTTTTTTCCCACAAAATTACAACTTATTATCAGCAGTAAGCATGCTTTCCTTCTCCTGCTCTCTCTTCCACTCAAACGCACCCATATATGGTACATACACACACAGGAACATATACAGAAACTTGTTGTCAGTGCTGCCCTGATAAATATATGCATAGAATAATAGATATTTATGAGCAATACCACACGGGTAGCAGTGCGACATGGTTGTACATCAGCACAGCTGTGATTCGACCGAGTGCTGTAAGTAACCACTGTGTGCTGATATACAGCAATATCAGACTGCTACTGATATTGCATTTATACAACAGTTCGATGGCTCAAGTGTGTTAATAAAGAGACAACAACGGTGTGTCTTCTGCTCTAAACTAGAGAGCCCTTTTAAATTACTATAAAGTTACAATTAACAACAGAGCCCAAACTTAAAGCTGCAGTCCGTAAGTTTTGCCTCTTTGTCGCCATCTCTGTTTGAAAACCTGCAATTGCAGCTGTGTGCGGAATTATCTTCCTTGAGTGGGTTGTGCGGCGGCCCGGCTCTAGCGTGGATGAATCTAATGTTTTGAGGAGTATATGTGTGGCAGTCAGTCACCGCACCGGTGTGGATATTGTACTTTGCACTCACAGATTGTAGCCTACGTCTTGGAATATATGACTTAAATAAGAATTTTCACTGGATATTGTCATCTGAACAAGTAAGTAACAAGTCTGCCACGTTTGTTCTGACCAACTGAGGAAAAAAGCATTACAATAAATCGCGCTACCAATGGTGATTTAATCTAAATTAGCTCATATCACATCAAACCGTGCAAATTATTATTATTGTTATACTTTATTCTCAAATTGTTAATGTTAACAACATCAGAATTGCGTGACTATGAGTATAGTGTGCATAAGCGAGTAGATTTCAATTTCTGTACAGTCTAATCTCTAATTGTCATACCACTCAAATTTCATAAGAAGAAATTCTTTTAACCCAAAAAGCAAATTATGCTCCCTTCGAACTGGTTGTCTTTAAAATACAAGTCTTGTGTAATCCCAGGCTATCTGTAATCAGAAGCACATTTAAAACTGGAATATAATTTAATTTCATTCACATGTGTTTCATAAACACATAATCCTTTCTGGATTACAATCCGCCATCAAAATTATTTATTATTGACATTTAATTATTCCAGCTGCTGTGAGAAAAGGCTATAAAAGATTCGGCCACCTGCAGGATCCTCACATGTGATAGCCTAGTAGCCGGGACAACTTCTTTATGTTTACAGAAGTGACGTAATGACGCAGCGGCATGCTCGAATTTCCCGCGAAAACCTACCCATACCACTCAAATTAGAAAACATTATTATAAGCTAACCTTTGTGAATCGGGCTAAAGTAAGGCGATGTACTTGCTCAAATATTGATTTCGGATCATTTTTAACCCAAAAAAGTTACGGACTGCAGCTTTAAATTCAATTACTATTTATTTTTAACTATAATAATCAACACTCATATAAAAAAATAATAATAATAATGCAAACATGTAAATTGTTTTTAAATTAACTTCTAAATTATACAATTTCTATTGGCTGTTGAAATATAATAATTTACAGAGTCATAAATTGTTTCATAAAATATTTAATTAAACATATAGCCTACATTAAATAACTAAGACATCACTAACAGGTAAAGTAAAAAAAAATAAAAAATGGAACGATTTGTTTGGTACAGATGCTTACCAAACAGAAAAGTTTTGGTACGAAAATGTGTACCGTTACACCCCTGACAGATAGATAGATAGATAGATAGATAGATAGATATTTGTGCATCAATTCAAAAAAAGAGCAGAAATACATCAAGGACTGTCTGATTACGTCCATTCACAGGTGGAAACTGAGCTGTTGGGAAAACGCCCAAGTTCAGAGGCAGACATGGAAATTGATGTTTCTCCCCCGAGGCGGTTGTACAGGCCCAGATGGCTGTACACTATGAGGACTGCGTTGTGATGGCACACACACTACAGGGTTTAACTGGGTTTGAGAGGGGAGAGGGGCAGCGCCAGGCCTGTCAGATGGCAGCTCATTGAGCCTCGCCAGAGGCTGGCAATGCCTACAGGTGGGACGGCTACCACGCCAGCTTGTTGGCATCTACTCATTGAGGTTTCATTATGATAATCAAAGGTTAAGTCTTCAGAGAGGCCATGACGATGTACTGTACAAACCAGTCACTTGGACACAATTCTGGCAAATGGTTGATTCTACAACAAAAGGCGTGGAGAAGAAATGGCACTAGAGGTTACTGACATTTGAGGGCATTTCCAAAACATTCAGTTGCAAATATTTTCGTGTAATTATTCACGTACAATGTCGTTCAAAGAGAAAACATTATGAGGCCAATCTGATTATCAATCACAGCAAATGCAAATTTATATTACATATACATAATTGACAAACGTTGGTCAGTCAGCAGCCAATTTCTGTGGGTCAAATATATAAACGATAAAAATCAAATGAAACAAAAACAACCGTAAACACATCCAAAACTGCAGCACTCTCATTAATGCCATTTTAACAGTTTGAGGACATACAATAATCGTTCTCTTTGTGAAACATTCACAATCGCTTTATCTGTGCAACATCAAATATCTTGTCCCTCTTCATAGACTGCAAGTGCATAAATCGTGAACCTTTCACAATTTATGCATCCAGGAATGTTAATGATGCATTAGCGGGAGGCTGGGTCATTTTTCGTATGGATAGTAAGTGCTATGAGATGCAGTTGGCATCTGAAAAAGCACACGGAGAGCTTTATGGACCCTGGGTGAAGTGATTTACTACACAAGCAGGCTACTAGTTTTAATCCTGTGGGTTAGAAGGAGGTCGTAATCACTTCTGTCACCAAGGTCAATGGGTCTAAGGACACGGGGTGCTGTACACTTTGGAGGAATGTGATAAAACCTACGGTACATTTTTACCCTGGGAGCATATGAAGTAACTGAGCTTAAAATTTCCATTTCCTATCTGCATGGGAAAATTGTGAGCTCTTGGTGGAATATTTTAACATACAAACGGTGATTTTTACATATTTACGCACAAATTTTAAAGCCTGTGATGACAAAGTATTCCAGTAGGTCTAACATTCTCAAAGAAAATACTAATGGGATCTGATTAAAAATACAATGTAATGTACCATAATGACCTTTTCATGTTGATTGATATAAAGACCTGGGAGGAAAAAAAAAGACAAAATAGAAAAAATATATTTACACAACTTCACATACATAACTTGCAAACATCATTTAAAAAGGTGAAAAATACCAATGAAAACTTTGTGTGTAATGCTCAAAAACACTTAAATGATATACTTGGTCATATACTGAAAGTAATAAAAAAAAATTTTTAATAATAAAATAAAATGAAATGAAATGAAATGAAATAATAAAGCTGCAGGTGCAGAAGATTGAACGACACCCCTTCTGGTGGGGTTTTAATCTCCACTATAAGCGTGTGCTAATGCTGTTCGCCTTTTCTTTTCTTTTCTTTTCTTTTTTCTTTTTAAATTTACTTTCAATATAACATCTGCACAGCAAGTCTATGTCCACTGCAAGCACAACAAATTAAAAAGTAATGCATAATTTAAAAAGTAATTTGGCAGTGGAATCAAATGCAGTGTGATCTGCGCTCAGGTATGGGTATTTTCATCTAGCAGGCGGCTCTTTTTTCCCAGATTCTCACATTTCCTGTTCATACATCATCCTTCATTTCCTTCATTATTGCTTAAAATATAAGAGGAGATCTATCGCGCAATAAGGTCAACTGGGATGATATTACATTTAAAAAATTTTACGTTTAAACCTGACACTTATCTGGGGATCGAGCCAATTAAAAATCCCACAATTAATGGCAGGGTCTTGCAAATCCTTATATCCCAGTGGTGGTACGACAAAAAGACAAGAGATAGCTTCACAAATGAAAGCAACCTCACTAGAAAACCTACCCCTGACTATTAAAATATGTGGCCGGGGGTAATATTACATTACCGAGCAGCAGGAGATTCTTTTTCATTCTGTTTCTATTCTTGGCGTGCTAAAGGCAGGTGAAACATCTATTCTCCTCATCCCGCATGAAATGGTTCTCAGTTCCTTCAATTAAAAGACACGGCTGAAGGTACGCTGATCGCACAGGAACACTGCTCATGACATACTGCTATGAGGTCCAGAATGTGTTCTGGATGGAGAAAATCAAGTGGTAAAATTATGTATGCATTATTCATAAGGTTCCTGCACATATAAATGTTTTTAATAATAATTATTATTATTATTGATATTATTATTATTATTATTCAAACTAACAGTTTTCAACGTTCTTGAATTTTTTTCTTCATTTATTTTTGCTTATGTATATGCTATTGTTTTACATTTATATGTAATATTCATATATTTATATGTAATATTCACTTCTTCTTTAAATCTTAAGATCTTAACCACAACAGTATTTTTTAAAACAGTGATAAATTTTAATATTGTGTGAAAAATATTATTTGCCAATTTTAACACAAATGATGTCAGTTCCGTCAGTTTTGAAGAGATTATTTTCATTAAGTTTCATTTCTAATAAATCTGTAATTCTGTCAAATTCTGCAAAATACACTGTATATTTCCTGTTAAAAAAGTGATCAGTATTATTTAATTGTATTTAGGATATTTGTTCATGCTGTTTCTGGAAAATGTGATTACAAATTATAATTAATTTGTTCCTTCAACTCCATGCACATGAGAGGATGAAATGATAAGATGAAAAATATCAAAATTTATTATTAATAATAATAATAATAATAATAATAATTATTATTATTATTATTATTATTATTATTATCATAATTAACTAAATACATCAAATTTAAAGTCATAAATACAGTAAATATAATATACAATACTACAAAACCTGGGTGGAAATACTTAACTTGAACAAATTCAAAAACTGCCAGGAATTTCTTTCTAAACCTTCCTGCCAGCTTTACAATTGAATCTATTAACTCATATTGTGTGTACCTGACAGCACAGCTACATGTTTGTATGAAGATGGCACTTCAGTCATACCCATCTTAAGACGTCTAAAAACTCAAGAGCTGCAGTTTCACTACCTTATATTGGCAGGGTATTTCATTAGGATCTAAAAATGGAGTTCTTTGTAACATAGAAAGAGTAAATGGAGCATCAGTCTGTCGATACATTACGCTGCTCTCATTTAAAAGCTTGTCATAATAACTTAGCTCTAATTACTGATGGAGGCCCCCACTCTGGAAATCTGAATCACATGACTACATGTCTGAGCTATCCAATGGCATCAGTAGTCGCTCGAGATCCAATCTGCGAGAGATGGAAGCATCAATTCGTTTCCATCACTCTCAGGGACTTGAGATAGCCCCTTTCTCTCGTTTCTTCGACCGCGATTAGTGAGATGAATTCCAAGCTAAGTGCTTGGAATTTGTCCTCTCCAGGATAGGATCTCTAGGGACAAAGCTCGTTCTACTGGGCAGTCACTCAGCCGTGGTCTCCCGTTTTGATAAGTCAACATTAACCAGCAGTGCTCTCCATCAAAAAGGTCTGCTTGTCCGCCTGGCTGTTGCACGCCTCATTCCACCTATCTCTGATGACCATCAACTCCCCTCCCTACCGCCTTCTCCAGTGCTGCTGCTGGTGCCACAAAAGGGGAAGATGTCTCAATAATACACAAGCTAGAACAAACCTTGTTGTTAGGCATAGGTCACAACAGTCAACATGTAATGGAAGAAAAGGTCAATAAGTTATAGATATTTTTTTTTATAATTTTTGATATAGAGTTTTACTCGCACTGTTTTTAAGCATCTTGTGCACTGCATTTTAAGCCAAATTGCTAATAGCTCAATTTTTAAAAGCTGAAGACAACATTGTTTATTCGGGGATGTAACTCTAGGTTTCAGACAACTTCTACTTGGAAATGACCACTGGAACAACACTCAAGGGCAGACAATATTCAGCTTGTAAAGTAGGGAAAGATTGATCAACCTCAACTTCACGTTGCAATGGTTATTTTCAAGAGGAGCTAAAGAAAACAAGGAAAGATCAAGTGAAATATCATTAAATGCCATTTTTGTGCAGTATTTCCAAGTTCAAATCATGGGGAAAAAATGGTATTTATGCTTAAAATTCTAGTTATGAAACTAGGCTTAGTAAAACCGAGGAAATAAATCGCTTTATTCCATCAAATGTTCAAAGCCATGATGAAATGAAAGTAGCAACATAATTTTTATTTTGCTTTGTTTTTTAAGGGATAGGCTAGTTCACCCAAAAGTGAAAATTACCCCATGATTGACTTACCCTCAAGCCATCCATATTCTACATCCCTTAACCCGACCCCACACCTAAACTTAACTACTACCTTAATAATTATTAATGGGCAGGAAATTAGGAGTTTATTGAGGCAAAAATCATAGTTAATAGTGAATATGTGTTCCTAATCTAAAGTCTTATTAGGAGTTTTTTTTCTCCAAAATAATACATGGATGAATCATTCACAATAAGATCTACATGCATGCATTTGGAGAATAAATAAAGTGAATTTTAATTCCATGTTGATTTCTGAGATCTGGTAGAAATTTGTTGATGATGGTTCAGGAAAAACGAAACAAAACTGACAATTCTACTGTCATGAATGTAAAATCCCTGTTTAATGTTGCTATTCCCACCACCGGCTTTTTCTGGAATGCAGTGATTAATCGACTAGTCCTTCAAGGTAACCCACCGACAAGTAGATTTTGAAATTTTATCATTTAGCACATCCTTCCTTGTCATTACAGATTCCGTTCCAGACATGCAAATGCATCTGCTGACATACATTTAGCAAGGTCTAATTCTGTTTCCTTCTCGAGCATAAAAAGGTATGTCCTTCAAAGCTACATTTATTCATTTAAAGAGTGCTCCATCCCAGGTGATGAATTCCAGCAATTTAGACAGATTTAAAAAGCAATCTCAGATCTAACAATGTCAAGAATTTCTTCATATAATTCTTTCTATGATTAACATTCATCAAGCACTTAATAATGCTACCATATTTAATCGACTTTTAAAACAGAGTACTCAAATCAAGGCTAAAAAGACTCATTTAAAATAAAGAACAATTCAGACTTTAACGATCTGCCTTTCATTCTTTCTCTCATTTCCTTTCGGCTCCAAACCAAATGATATGCCGGGTGGGACAGCACTTCCCACACAGTTCAGAGGGAAAAGTGAATCCTGTATGTTTAATGCCAAGAAGGTCCATATAACTGTAAACGTGAACTTTTTATCTACTTGCCAATCACCCTTTTTGCACATATTCTATCATCTGTTTAACAAGCTCATTAGTGGAGAGAATTGAGAGCGTCTTCTGATGCCAAAGTGCACTGCTCTTTGCTCCAGTAAAGATTCTTATTTAGTGTAAAGATTCCATGTGTTTCCAGAGCCCCGACACCTCATGCACAGAGGTTTATGTGGCGAGATAATGGAGAGCAATAGAATGATGTGGGAGTTGCCATGAAGACTTCTCCCACCTCCAAGAGCGAGAAGACAATCACCCACTGTGTAATTGAACTGACCTGCTGACCATTTGCTATCTTTGACCCCTACACACAAGCTGATTCCCATTTCACAACAGGGGACAAAAATGGCTATTGTGCGCCGCGGCTACAGTTTTCACTGCGAGCATATGAGGACCGTATCTGAAGTGCGGAGGTGGAATATCAGCGTGAAGCACAAAGATTCATCAGGCTGGAGTGGCACCTCTCAGAGTCTCGGTCTTCAGAGGAGGCTATTTTTGATGAGCGCAGCTTTGAGAATTCATGCAGTATAGAGGAATTATTTTTACAGATGGGAGAGGGGGTGACTATTACACCGCTGGGACTATTTGACTGGAATGGGCTCAAAAGTACTCTGACAAATAACATTGTGTCTTCACACTCTGCCAGCAACATGCTCAATATGTAGCTCCAGTAAGAAAAGGTCACATCAGTAAGAAAGGCTACGTTATTGAGTCAGACCTGTTATGGACATAATTAACGAACAAAAGGAAAAGTCAGGTCTAAGTCGATGTTAACCTTGTCAATGCAATTGCTGACAAAAATGTTCTTTAAAGTTTTTTCGTCAATCAAAAGGTCTATGAGATGAAAAATGGGCATTAATTGTGATAATTAAACATTTTTAATTAAAAAAAATATGTAAAAAATGTGAGAAAACAACTGTACAATAAATTATTGATGCATTTAAAAGATGCATTTGAAAAAAAAAAAAAGATTAAATAATCCAATTATAATCAGTGATGGGGATTTAACCACTGAGCTGCATGAGGTAAAGTTGAACAATGAATGATCATCGGCAAACTGAAGCACTTTGCACACTAAAACATGTCCTGCTGAAACATGTTTAACTTAATATAAAATGTTTTAAAAGGTGGTTTAATTTTGCATAGTTTGTCAACTAAAATGGAAAAGTACATGACAATAAAGTATCGAGAGAAAAAAAAAGATGAAAAAAAGAAGAAAAAATGTAAAAATGAGCACTGGTACTAATTATGGATGGATGTCACATCCAGTATTTATACAAAGGAAAAAGAAAATAACAGATAATATGATATTAGATAAAAAGCTTATATTATTTCAGTTGCTAGTTGAAAATATTTGTAACATTTTTACATTTTTATTAGGTTAAAAGGCTAAAATTACTAAAACTGAAATAAAAGTTAAACAGAAATAAAAAAAAAAAAAGTGACTAAAATTACTGAAACGTAAAATGAAATTAAAAACTGAAAACATACAAATGTGTCTTGAATTAACTTTAAAATACGTAAGATAAAAAACAGCTAATTCAAAATATTTATAACTAACACAATAAAGGATACTAAAATAAAACGGTTCAAATTTCAAACTTCTGTAGGGGCTTTTACAAGCCAACCCACTGCCACTGAGATGAATGAGAATGCTAACGGATAGTTTTCTTCAGGTATTATAGACCTCCTTGGTTAGGACCGCTGCAGTTCTCTGCCAGTGACCACCTTGAGACCGCAGACGTTCTCTGTGGTATTTAATTCCACATCCACTAGACTCAGCTGGAATCAAAGAACAAAGTGCTGAACATAGTGGATAAATGATATTAAGGAAAACCACAGGTACCCAATTCAAACAGGTATCCAAGCTGCAATTCCAAAATATTTGGATGTGTTTGAAGTTCAAGTTACCATCCTGTATTTTGCTGTTGGAGCATAATTAAAACCAGTGGCACGGCAAAAAATGTCCTCAAAAAGTCATCACTTACACTATATAAATAATACTTTCAATGCCATGCATAAAAAATGAGACCGCAAATGGAAATGGATTCTCAGCTCTGTGGATTCGTGAGCAAAGCAATTGAAACCAGTAATGAAATGTACGTCTGTCTGCCTCAACTTTCTTCCACGTTCCTCTCAGGGTCAAAATCCATCGAGCTACAAATCAGGCTAAAGATGTTTGACAGAATGACAAGGCGTCGTTCCCGAGATTCGTCATATAGAAACAGTGGCATGTATTGATCAACGGCTCTAAATGCTGTTTGACTGATGCATAATTTATCAGTTTGCACAATAGGAAATGCAGAACCATCTCATTTCTTGACGCCAGCCCAGTAAAATTGGAGCTGCTCTCAGTGGAGATTACAGTGGTGAAACAAAGGAAAGAAAAACAAGCCACTCTGAGGCACAGCGAGCGCTTCCCTTTTCACAAGTAAAGGAAACGACACTGCAGGTGGACATGGGTTTAATTACCCTGAAAATCACACAGCACTCCCTGCACTGAAGCTTATGCCCTGTGACAATGATGCGAGAGCTCCAAATCTGGGTGCCAAGGCCAACGGCAGAGAGAAAAAGCATATTCATCTCTTTGCAGGGTTAAAGGAGGAAACCTTGCTGCAAATATCTTCCCCCCATCGGGATTCAATACCTGAGCAAAGTCACTCCAAGGTGATATCTGGCTGAATTGGACATTGGGTGTCTCTTGACTGTTCATTATTAATTCAGTCTCTGGCTCATGGGTGTCACAGTATCATTTCAAAGGCCGAAATGAGAAATTGAAGAGCAAGGGGAGTAATACTGCAGCTTTGCTTTCTAACCTTCCTTCTGCCTGTCAATATAACCACTCAAATGATGAGGGTCACCAGCAAGCCCTTCCTGCGCTGTGACAGCAAATGCCTTTGGGTACAGAAACCTTGGTTAATAAGAAGCTAATGTCAAAAGAAATTCTGCATACACAGAGGGTTCATTTGCTAATTCTTATGTGATGGAGATGACTAGTCATGAAGAGAAATGCCTAGGTCATTGTTAAAAGTCTGGCCAAAATAGTTCTTTATTAAAAAAAATCAAATAAAATACTGCAAATATTATGTGCTGTTTTACTAATGTTTATTAAAGTCTCTTATACTCACCAAAGCTGCATTTATTTAACCAGAAATACAGTAAAAATAGTAACATTGTGAAATACTGCTACAACTTACTATTTTATATATTTTAAAAATAAATTTATTCAAAGCCAATTTTTTGCCGGCCATTATTCCAGTCTTCAGTCAAACGATCCTTCCTAAATCATTCTTATATGCTTATTTGATGCTTACAAAACATGTATTCTTACTGTCAGTGTTGAAATGTTGACAATGTTATTGTCACTTTCAATCAGTTTAATGCAGACTTGCTGAGTAATAGTAATAATTTCCATAAAGCAATCTTACTGATACTGACCCTAAACTTTTGAACGATATTGAAACGGGTGTAATTGAATGAATGAATGAATGAATGATGTATTTATATAGTGCTTTATTATTGTGTATTGTTGTACACCCAAAGCGCTTTACAATCATGTGGGGGGGGGGGGGTCTCTCCTCAACCACCACCAGTAATTACTATGAACTGGCTCAAAACCCTAAAATAAAGTAAAGTAAAATCAAATCAAATCAAATAAACTGCTGACAGTTTAGCTTAAAATTATTTCAATTATTCAAAACAAGACACTTTTCATTCCATGTTCATTTTATGTTGGATAATAGTTACATGAACACAAATTGAATTCTATTCGTAGAAAATGTCTCTTGAGGAAAATTCAGGAGAGGTAAAGATAAAACCAATTTCTCTGAGCACTGAAGAACTTCTCAAGAAAACAGAAAATTGCTCTAAATGACTTAGACATGGAGTTCATAGACTTTCATCATCTTTGAAATTTAACTAGGAAAAAAATGAAAAGAAAAAAAGAAAATCAAAAGAAGCAAATCTTTGTGTTTCCATAAGCAAAAATAAATAAATTTGACCACAAGTTCAAATATGAGTCACTCTCTTGATGTCTTAACAAAGCAATTAAACTTAAAACGAAACATAATAATGTTTAAAGAAGGATTAGTTGATTGTATCACTAAAAATTACAGCAGAGGGGCAGCAGTAAAAGCACAGCTTGTTGTGATCTATTCTGAGCCGTGAAGCTATTTTTTGTTTATTCAGGGCTGACAATATGTTGTGTGCTCTGAGACATGGCCTCAAATGCAGCCCTTTTATCTACATCATTTTTTAAGGGATGCCAAGGTGGTTGGCACCGCAGAGTGCTGTAGGGGACCCGCTGCAACAGCTGTCCTCACAAAAATAAATGTTCCAAGCAGAGGCACATCTTTGACATTGGGACAAACAGCGTTCTCCTAGATGCGGCCACTCTACAATTCATCATGAAAACATATCACCAAGAATCACAGCAGTGTTTGTGGGAAGCCTCAGGCTATAATGCCTACTGAACAGAGAGAAAAGCATTAATTTAGTATGGGCCTGCAGTGATAAGAGGATGAGAATAGGGCGATATTGTTCATCAGCAGATCCATAAACTCCATCCACACACCTGCCCATCACTGCAATCTATAAAGTCTTATTAAAGGCTATGGTACAGCGAGGCTGATAAAAGGTCAGGGTCACTGCTGTAATATCTGTCTGCTCTGCTTTAAGGTTTTGTGCTCACTGTCAAATGGCACACAGACAACACAATACATTGTTAAAGGATTATCTCACAGAAAAATACAATTCTGTATCATAATTTACTAAATGTCATGTTGTTTCCAACATGTATGACTTACTTTCGTCCATGGACAACAAAAGTAGAATTATAAATTGAATCCATACTCATCCATTATATATACAATACAGTTTAAATGTTTGGGGTCTATTATATTAACCAAGGCTACATTTATTTGATAAAAAAAAATTGTGAATAATTACAATTTAAAATTACTGTTTTCAATGTATCATATTTTAAAATGTAATTAATTGCTGTAGCTGAATCATTAATCATTCTGTACCATTTTTCAGTCTTCAGTGTCACATGATCCTTCAGAAATCATTATTGGTGCTCAAGAAAAAATTTTTTTATTATCTACACACACAAGTATATATACATATATATATATACTTTTTCCACCATAAAACAATTAAAATTTGTTTTATTTTCATTTGTATAACCACATCTAATCCACCTTCCTTAATTTGTAAAATAGTTTTTATTTTTATATCATGTTTTCATTTTCATTTTTTTTTTTACTGAAAACTGTGGTTCATGTTTATTGATTCTTATTACACGGCTCTGTGGAATACTTGATTCAGATTCTGTGGAATCTGATTGGTCAGTCGCGACATTCCGAGGTATGCTATCCATCGATAGCAACCGGTAAAAGCTAATAACACAGGCTCATCCGGGTAACAGCAGTCGGCGCTGTACTCTTGCTTGAACAATTTTTTCTTGGTGGAAGCTTTGCGTTTGTTTAGCTAATAAAATATTAAAACTCGATTCAAAATGGTGTACAATTATTTAATTATGTCATCCTGGTATCGCGGACTCGCTCTCGTTTCATACAAACGCAGCTGCTGCCATTTTGCTACGATTGTTTTATACGCTGTAATGGATTATAAGAAAACTAACAAACTGGTAAGGTTTTAAAATATTTTCGTCTTAATTCTTTTATTGCCTTAATTATTTTTGTGGTGAAATGTTGTGTAATAAGTGGTTTGACTGCACCGTTTCCCTTAAATGTCTGTCTAGTTTGAATTTGCCGCTTGCTCGCAACTGCTGTCTTCACGGAAGCTTTGCGTTCAAATATTTAAACTCAAATCAATATTTCGCGTCTAATTATTTACTTATGTGGCAAGTAGCCGTGTAATAAGCGGGATAATGTACATCCAGCCGGTTGTTATCGGCTTCGCGTCGGGGTCCTGATCACCCTGTCGGGGTTTATTCTGAGATAACAACCGGCTGGATGTACATTATCCCTTACTTAGTTGAATAGAATGTTAAAAAAATGCCATTTATTTCAAATAGAAATATTTCTAACATAAATGTATTTACTGTCACTTTTGATCAATTTAACATCCAATTTAACACATAAAAATATTTTTAAAAAACTTTTAAACAGTAGTATATATAATATCAGTATGACAGACTCAAATGTAATCTGTTATTTGCAAAACAAAATCTTGGTTGTTTATGGGAGAAGCAGTAATGTCTGAATGTCAGTTTATCTGGTTTATCTGGTTCACCAAACATGTCTTTATGATTCATTCATAAATTACACTGATCCACTTCTTCAATTTAACTCATTGACTCTGATCTGGTCGCAAGTGGTTAACAGCTCACTGGAGGGGAAGATTATCAGTGAATAATTACTTAAATTTCAGTCTGTTTGGCACAAAATGCTATTGTTACAGCTATTAGTAGTGCATCATCTTGAAAACCATTCATTTTAATTTTACAGAAGTGGGAAAAAACATCATGATCAAGCTTTCAAGTTTGTATGTTCCATGGAAGAAAGAACATCATTCAAGTTTATTATGACGTGAAGATAAATAAGAACAAAAGGAATTTGAGGTGAACTATCCTTTCAACAGTGTTCCACCATGAAGAATAAACGTTTGATTTCATTTCACTGAATGTTTGCTTCATTTATCATACTAATTATTTACTTTGTAGCTGTTCTTCATCATCCCTTGTCACAGAGTAATCAAGCACACATCATCCCTTGTCACAGAGTAATCAAGCACAATTGAATTACAATATATGAAAAGTGTTACTAATTCTAAAACCGATCATGCCCTGCTTCATGACTCACTGAAAGAAATGTCAATGAGTCATACTTAGCCAAAGGCAATTTGTATGCAAATTGACTCTCGGTTTGATATGATAAAAAAAAAAATAAGTACAAAGTCACAGGTACAACATGGATGGCTTTCAACAAAAACAAACTCCTGAGGCAGTGATCCTTCAGGTAGAGCTGATTAAATTACAGCCACCTCATGGCTGAGCAAAGTGACTCGCAACTAGGTCGAGCGACCCATCAGAAACACATAAAACAGTGTGACACAGCTACATTGTGACTTGGAAGGGTACTCCATCACTCCATGTCGAAAGATTAATGGTGGAGAATGTCACAGGGAATAAGGTCATGCACTGAGAGACCTGGCGTTAGGGAGGCCACCGCCATGTCTGCAGTCTGCTTTCCAGCTCATCGTAGCTCCAACAGCGACCTTGTGGTAGCAACGAGTTCATACCCAAATCTTTGCAATCAAATCATTCAATTACCGTTGTCAGAACCACACAACATGAACAGCAGAGTGCTAATAGGTAACTGTGCCATTCTTCAGAGTTTCAGCCCTCATGTTTAGACATTGTTTGAAGCTCTAAATGAATGAGTTTGGTCACAAGAGGGGGACAATATGTTACCTTGAGCAGAACCGTACGCTGCATGTAGAGCACGGCATCTGAAGCTCATTAAGAGGCTTAGTGGTCCCATCAAAAAGCAATATGCCATTAGACTCACTACACTGAGCTTCCATTTGTGGACACTGAAGATCTACAACAATGGACCCAAACATGCTCAATACAGCCGCCCTCAATTATTTGTCTGTTCTACATAATGAATTTGTCTTTCAAAAGTGCAGGAGCGGATTTCCTTTTAATATAATCATAGGAGAATGTGTGTAAGGAGTTATTTTTTGGGGAGTAGGTGGTGAGGAAGAGACAAATGTGATTAGCTGAATCTCTCAGGCCCATAAATCATAGCAATCATAACCTTCTCGGGTCACAGAGTAAGAGAGACAGGTACAGATTTGTGTTCAAGTTTCGGCTTTATTACTTTCTTGGCACGGCAAGCTTATTCACATTAGGGATGCTCCAATCGATCGGCCGGAGATCGGTATCGGCCGATAATCACATTTTATGACTCGATCGGTTCTCACTACACTTGGCTGATCTCACGAACCAATCGCACTAACAGCGCCGTGTTGTATAAGTCCTGTGCATGCGCAGCCGGTCTAGTCAATGCTTGTGTTTATACCAGCCAGCCACGGCACGTTTCTGAGGCGGCTCTCCGCGCTGATTGGCTAAAAATAGCCTTTTGTGAGTTGTCACAGCGTGGAGGATGGAACAAAACCTCGTTGGAGCCGTAAGGGATAATGGTAACATAATAGCTACGCTGATCGTGGGCTGCTTTTAAATGAACATTCATTTATAAAACAAAATATCTTCTTTGAAGCATCAGGGTAATAAAAAATGCATTCTGATTATTTGCGGGTGGGTTGCGGTTGGTGGATAAAATAAATCATAAATGATGCAAATATTAACTACATTTTTTTTTAAATAATTTTTTTTCATGAGGCAGACGATTTTGTGTATGTGTGTGCGTGTGTGTGTGTGTTCATTCGCCTGATCGGGAAATTGCAGTGACAGAAACGGTAACATTCCAGATAAAGTTTGAAAGGAGTAAAGCCTGTGTTAATGCTATTGAGTAGGCTAATATGGCCAAAGAAGATATTTTGTTTTATAAATGAATGTTCATTTAAAAGCAGCCCACGATCAGCGTAGCTATTATGTTACCGTTATCCCTTACGGCTCCGAC
>NW_015636845.1:67980-83491 GCF_001515625.1 Sinocyclocheilus rhinocerous
AAAAATCTGAAGGCACTCGTACATGTCAGATGCTCAAAATAATATTTTATCCCTGCAGTGATTGATGGGAGTTTGTTAGGTCTGTGCTGTTGTGTTAATGTCGAGCGGCAGAGTTTCATGTTGAGCCTGGAACAGTCTGCTGATTCCCACGATTCCAATGAGCCAAACCCAACTGACTGATGATCCCAGAGATGCGTAATGCTTATGCTGCAATACAGCACCATAAATAAATGAGTAAAGACTAGAAAAATCACCTGTGATTCCTCCCATACAACGCTGGTGCTTAATGCGTGTAGATATTTAATACCATGCTCAGCATAAAACCTTAAATTGAATTTGTGTCATATATCACTTACTTTTAAACAGCACCAACCTCTAAATAATAAATAAATAAAATAAATAAACCTCAAAATAATAACAAATGGTGAGATCAAGGACTTAAAAAAATAATCTCTAAATGATAATTCTTCAAAAAACTAACAGTAACTTAAGATTCTGAAAGATTTAAAAGAAAGAAATTAAGATAAACGAGACATCTTGCATTGTTTAATAAATTGATCAAGACGTCTTTTGGGGGATGTATATGATATTGTGAAAATAAAATAAAATAAAATAAAATAAAATAAAATAAAATAAAAAATACATGGATGAATTTTCTCAACAAGACCAATAACATGAATTTAGAAAAAATATTGCGAGTTTCTATTTCATGCTGAATTTTAGGAAAAAGGAAGACAAACTAAAGACAATACATATGCTCTTTTTTTAATTCTGAAGTTATTTTTGCTAAAATTGTTATACTAATAACGTAATGTGCAATGACACCATTTTTTTATAAATTTTATATCACTGTATTTCTGAAAGAAGACTATCTTTAGAAAATTTTCGATGTCATTTTCATTTCATCTTGCATGTTATATGCCTGATAAAGCAGCGTAATTTACATAGCACATTTCGTACTCAGTGGTAATTCCAAGTGCTTTACAGAAAAAAAAGACCATTTTTATCAAGAAAATATACAGTAAAAAAGTAAAAATTGAAAAAAAAGAGTAAAGAATAGAATAATAATATAAAATGAATTCTATAAAAATGTCTACAAAGAACACTTTTTAAATTACTAAATGCTTTTAAATACATGCAGTGAATATAAAATAAGATCAATAAATTGCAAACAATTAAATTTCATCATCTACCATTAAAACGTCTAATAAAATAAAATAAAATAAAATAAAATAAAAAATACATGGATGAATTTTCTCAACAAGACCAATAACATGAATTTAGAAAAAATATTGCGAGTTTCTATTTCATGCTGAATTTTAGGAAAAAGGAAGACAAACTAAAGACAATACATATGCTCTTTTTTTAATTCTGAAGTTATTTTTGCTAAAATTGTTATACTAATAACGTAATGTGCAATGACACCATTTTTTTATAAATTATTAAAATAAAAAGCACTATCAGTGGTCTCAGAATTTTGAACCATACTGTGAATACATAGAGCTCCACAAAAGCTTTTAAGCTTTCTCACATCTGTTGAAATACTGTAATTACATATAACTTTGACTTTAGCACATTAATATACTGTAATGGCTAATGGCTTTATCAATAGCAATGCCATGACTATTATTTGCACAAACAGCAAAGCTAAGGAGCTCATTTTTGTAAACAGTTGAAAGCACTTTTGTGTCCAGGAGGTCCAAGTCTTCCAAAATTCCAATACTAAAAATTAGGGATATGCAAAAGTAGGCTACATATATTTAGAAGAAAAAAAACTCCTAGTCAGAGGGTTGCTAGAATGCGATCTTGAAACACAATATACAGAAGACAAATCAAATCGACTCTTCTGCAATCTGTATGTATATGCCTGTAGCGTTTCTGCTTTAAAAGGGATGAATTTAAAGACCAAACATCTCCAAGAGGTTTTTACTGTGCCAGCTGTCTAACAGCCAATGCACACCATGTTGTCGGCACGCCAATTAAAACTAAAAAAAAGGGAGAAAAAGCATCAACCTCACTGATCAAGCCATGTGAAGCAGTGAGCTCAGGAGAGAAGCATACATTAAATACTGTACACATGCCAATAATCTAGAACTTGCCATTGCACAACACAATACCTATTTGACATGCCTGACATGACATGAGCACATATCGACTGAACAATTCTGTGGTGATTTTTATATCTGGAAAGTGCCTTTGACAACTGCTGTAGTGCCATTGATAACTGCCACACTAAAGCAGTAAATTGGCATTGTGCAATTGCAAACATCCTGTTTCACACCCCGTGATTTGGCTCGGTGCGTTGGCATGTATTGTTGAGCCCAGAGCTGCTCTCTCATTAGAGGAGTTTGGACTACATTACCCAAGTATCTGGAAATCTGATCACACAGGAGCATCCGCAGCCAAACCCGCCTGCCACAGTGGCCGGCATCCTGAAAAACACATCCTGATGCCAAAGTATGATTTGATTGAATTAGTGAGAAGGAACAGAAAGGAGGCAATATGTTGTCTTGTAACAATGTTAAAAGAGTAGTTCACCCAAAAATGTCATGCTAAATCAGTGTGCTGTTATTTTTACTGTGGAACACAAAATAGTGTTGAACAGTTCACAGTGACCATGGATTGCAAAGAAAAAATAGGACTGAAAACAACATAAAAATATCCATGAAAACAGTCTATATGACTTGTGCACTGTATTATAAATATAAATCTTATTACATCTCTAAATAGAGACATTTTGGTTTGGTTTGTCCACAAATAAAGCTATAGTAAGGCTTCAGGAGACTTGGAATATAGCGCACATACTAATGTTATGATGACCTAATAATGTTGTTGGCTCTTTTTTGGAAGCTTGACGGCAGCTTGACTGTCATTGCATGGAAAAAAAACTGCTTAAATATTCCAACTTTTTTGGGTGAACTGTTTCTTTATTAAGTGAATACAATTTCAGGATTTTATTTTAAATACAGAAAATAATGTACCTATATAAAATATATATATTATAAATTATACCTGCCTATATGATTTATTCTACAGTAACTACTAGTGCCCTTAACAATAGCATTCTCTATGCTTTGTCTATTATATCCACTTATTTTCTTTTTATTTATTATAAATAATGACCCTCTAACACTAGCATTCTCTATTATTTTTCTCTACTTCTGACTTGTTTTATTTTTATTAGAAAAACCACTAGTGTTCCCTATTCTTTCTTTTATTCTATCTACTTGTTTTCTTTTTATTTACTAAAAAAACCTTACTACATATACTGAGACTTGTCACAGCACTTACATATTACTGCTCTTTTGTTGGTTTTGATAGCTTCTATTGTCCTCATTTGTGAGTTGCTTTGGATAAAAGTGTCTGCTAAATGACTAAATGTAAATGTAAAAACAGTATATAATACATCCTAATAAATCTTATTTAAAAAACAGTGACTCTTGTATGCTCACCAAGGCTGCATTTATTTGAATAAAATAACAGTAAAAACTATAATTTTGTGAAATATTAATATATACAACTAAATATAACATTGCATAACATAACACCTTTCTATTTCTATGTATTTTAACATTTTTATTTAATCCTGTAATGGCAAAGCTGATTTTTTTTTTCAAGAATCTTTGATTAATAGAAAGTTCAAAAGCACTGTATTTGTTTGAAATATAAATTTTTGTTTATACATTTTTCTACGGAAGAAATAATTTTACTTTACTGTCACTTTTTTCTCTATCAATTTTCTGTATCTTTTCTTAATAAAAGTATTGCTTTCAACAACAACAAAAAATCTACTGAATGTTAGAATAAAAAAGGTGTACAGGACATAATAAACAACAAAGGTACATTAAGGTAACCATTGCAAATTATTTTTTCCACTGGCCCAACACCATCCCCGTTTAGGTTTTAGGGGTACTATAACCCATACCTTTGCCGAGGGGCGTTCACATAAAGTAGAGATCCTAAACCAAATGTCAGCCTGAGAACATCATCATAACAGGTTAAAGGTTTTCCAGTGGCTTTCTCCAAAAGCTAAATGGTCAAAGGGGAACAAAGTCCCTCCCTGGAAACATCTATACCTAGGTTTTATGGGTCTGCTCCAAGGGCTGCCTTCAGGCAATGACCGCTCTGGTCTGGGGCTTGTCAAAGAGCCTTTAAAGTCAAAGCAGTGCATGTAATTTCACTCCAGCGCTTTAACTAAAATACATGACATATCTACCGCCGACATGTCCAATAGGTGGCCTGTTCCAGAGAGAATAAAAAAAGCCAACATGTCTTGGACAGGTATGAATGATGTAAAATAAGCCCTGATACTGAATGAGTTGAAAAAATGGGGAGAGCACGGGGAAAAGATCACAGACTCTTCATTTCCATTTAAGGCACTAACAGCATACACAAAACGACAACAGTTACATGAAATGTCTGAACCTGTGCCCAGACAAAATACAGTCAGAATGGTAATGTTTCTTCTTGTTGTTTTCAGTCTTGTTTCTATCGCTTTTGGCCATATTGAGCAGAACTAAAGATTAAACCCATGGAAGACGTATCCCCTGCTGTTTCGTTCTGATTGAAATGTGCCACTAAGCTTCAGTGCTTCTGTCTTCAGGGAGATTTTTTGCCTCTAATTAAAGCTCGCCGATAGTAATTTCCCAAACGTAAACCAGTGAAACCAGCAGCCTAGGTCTGCGTTGGGGCCGCACGATTTGGGGGAAAATCGAGTTGACATTTTTATTTTATTTTTATTTATCTTAGTTTTTTCCTATTTTGTCTCTTTTTTTTTTCGATTCAATGAAACTCAATGGAGTCCAGTTTGGTTTTGGACCCCATTAACTTTCATTGTATTGACACATACAGTCTCCGGATTTTCTTTTATGTTCTGCAGAAGAAGAAAAAAAGCCATACAGGTTTGAAATGACATGAATGTGAGTACTGTAAATTAGGGCTGTGCAATATATCGAAATTATCGAAATATCGCAAATGTACATATCGCAATATGCATATCGCTACAGCTTGCAAATCGCATTTTTCTTCAATATCGCACAGCCCTACTGTAAATAAAATGTGAATTTTTGACTAATCTATCTCTTTAAGGGCCAGCCAAAAAAAGGAATCAGGCATTGGTAAATCATCTACTGTAACATAATGACATTGCAATTTAAATGCATTTTAAAAACCCCAGTGCTCCATTCTGTTGCGCAATGTCTGACTGTTTTTAAATGCAAGAATACATCTTACTTAAAGGCCACCTAGGAAACAGGCCTCCTTAAGAACATTTAGCCGACCTGTCATTCAGGCAACCCACCGAATAGCTGATTTCAAAGATGTGCAGTTTTGCACACCCCTACGATAGACACATTAAGCACAATATGCTCTGCCTCACAGATTTGCATTAACAAAGCCCACATATTATGCATCGTCTCGCTTGCTGTGTCGGAGCATACAAATGCACAGTTTCAATTCTCCTGTCTCGAATCCTGTGCTTTTATGAAGTCACTCTGTAACATCTTGTTCTTTTGCTGAATGGACAAAGATGGATGAACAGACTCAAAAAACAATTATGATTTCTAGTATGGACGAATTGCTGCTTGGAAGTAAACAAAATCATTAGGCCGGTGCTTACCAAACAGTGCAATTCTAGTTGCCTTCGAAATATTATGGGAAAACACTGAACCCTGCTGATGCCGGTAACATTTTAAGAGACTATTAGGGGTATTAAGGTGTTAAATCATTAACTGGGCAGATACATTCATAAAGCAAGGGCTGTCTAGAACCCATCAGACTTGCAAATTCCACAATTGTGCCATTTTATTGCGCTTTTAATCCTGTCACAGCACATGCAATGACAAAACTTTCAATTCAATGCACCACAGTAGAAACGCACGTAAAAATCTATAAAAGGCGCTCATAATATTATTATTGAGAGCCCTTGTAGGATATGTACAAGAATGCCAGGTGCTGAAATAAAATCTCTGATTTAAAATCTTATAAACTGCAGTTCAGTTCGTGCCTCTCTGCTCAAATGACTATTGCAGAATTTGATGCAAATGGAATAAATCAGTAGATCAGAGCGGAGGGGAAATTTCAATTAGGTGACAACTGCAAAGGATCTTGAAAGTTACGTGTGCTACAGAAAAGCAGGCAAATCAAATTAATCCAGAGTGGCATATAAAGGAAGCTTCTCTTTCTGTAATCATACTAGATAAAGCTGGGCTAATATAAAAAGGTGAAAATTCAATTTTTGCACCGGGAGAAATGATCAGTGTCTGTGATCAGGTAGCAAAAGAGAGGGCGGCTGAAGTGCCAAATAAAACGGTCTGTAAAATGAAATCTGAGCTGCTGCATTTCCCGAAGGGCACTGGCTTATTATAACTCAGATTCCTCGTTTAATTAAAGGTACTTGAGTGCTGTGATTGGCAGGAGATTTTAATGTCACCTATACATTTCTAAATTGCTTTCCTCTGCGTGTTGGTGGTCAGAGGTGGATTACCTGTATTACAGCCTTTCCTCATAATCAAAATCAGTGACAGCGGTCAGTCTCCTCACCAGTCCTTTATGGTCCACTGTTCTACTTAAGCACACATTCAGCCTATGCATAATAAAAGCATACTTGGTATTCAGTATAAATTGGCCATGTTCCAGGTCTCCAATCACATCAGGTGAACCCTATATATCATTGCGCAGGCTTATGCACATATTCAAAACAGGTTTGCATTGAAAATCTCCCATTTCCTTAAGTAATGACCTCCAGCAGAAGAAATGAGTGAACATGTATGTTACCAAAAAAGTTGTAAAGGAAGGACGCAACATAAATCAGACGGCTGCCTATCATTGCTACCGTTAGCTAATTATAAATTATTTATCTCATGCCACAAGAAATGACGAAACCCCAGGAACATCTAGTGCTTTATGGCGCTACACCAAACTGCCTGAGGAAAATGGCACATGGTCTGTTTTTGAAATGATGTCAATGAATATGAAAGCATTGGTTTTAAAATGTACAACGTATGATCCCTTAAGCCTTTCCTCCATCCAAGAATTTTACTAATCCAAAAACATGGATTTTCACTGTCATGTGTATCCTTGTTATTTTCTAGTAGTGGTTTGGTATTCAGGTGTGGTGTATTTCACTACTTAAACAATAATAGGGCTGCACAAATCAAAAAACATAATAGAAATTATGATTACAGCTGCTGAAAAAAATATTACTAAGTATTGCAATATTTTACATCATGATACTGTATGGATATTCTTACCCCAATCAATATTTATACTCAATTTTTCACAAGAATATTTCAGGGGAAAAAAGATTGATGAGCCAAGCCCAGAAGTCCAGCGCTGATGAAAGTTGAATAAATAAGTAAAAGATCACAATTTATCAGTTGTAGATAACTATAACTCTAAACAAGGAATCGCAATATTATTGCAGAGTGAATCCGATATCAATATAATATAGCATTGCCAGGTCCCTGTAGGCTCTCGTCTCTCATTTACGATGCAGCAATAAAGCAATAAAGTAAACAAGGAATAGTTCTCAGCTTGTTTTGAATTTACAACCTACAAAAAAAAACAAAAAAAAATAGGCTATTGCATGCAGCTGCCAACACAAAATATTTATTTATTTTTATTTCCATACCAGAATCTTTTGCCATTTTCATATCAACTCACATAAATATAACAAACATTACATCCGATTGTTCAATATTTGATAAAAAAAATTGATTTTTAAAAACATCCATTAAAGAACTTTCAGAGCAAAAACATTGCCTACTGGCATTTAAAGCAGACAATTCCAACACAACATGTTTTATAGGCAGTGGGGTCTGACAAAAATTGCATGTTGGTGTTACATCACCTTTCAATAAAAACAAATGATTAAGTCTGGCCACCAAAAAATATCATAAATTATAATGTAAATTGTATTATTTGGAATAAACAATCATTATCAAATGAAATAACTAAACATTATGCTTTTTTGTCATCATTGTGCAGCTGTAACATAAATCCATTTAACACAATACATTTAAATCAACCCAAGGGAACTATTGCATGTCGGCTTGGTAATTTGACCCTCCACAGTGTCTGAGAGATTTAGCGGTCCCCAGATGAAATCCTTCCTATGATATCAGCCAATCAATAGCCACGAGGTTATCATCTCACTTTCACGGCTCCTACAGTACAAACACCACACGTGCTGTTTGTTGTTTTTATCAGTCAGTTAATGTGATCGCCCTTATTCCTCTATGTTCTTAATGAGCAGTAGAGTCGTCTCAATTCAGGCCGTATCAATCACAGCTACTACAAGGACATTTTTTGGCTTGTCAGCAGGTTAGCACGCATGGCTTAGCAAGGGTATTACAGTTGTGAATACATTCACTGAACCATGTTGTAATGGTTATATAGAGCGAGGGTAACTTGTTCATATCGCATTCCAGATTTCAATTATTCTTCCCTTTCTACAATGTCTCAAAAATTACCTCCCCACCCGCCCCAACCCGCTCTACGCTACTGCAAATCATTTGTAGCAACAATATGACAGGTTTTTATTAATGGCTCCCTGTTCTGGCATTCACACTCAACAAGCATTGAACAAATAGCAACCTCAATATGTTATTCACTTTGATAAATGATTCAAATAATACTAATGATACCATGACATTCTATCACGAATTTTTCTTATAAGAGAATATTTGACTGGGAGCACACTTAATACATATTAATGCATCCTCATGTTGAACACCGCTTCTGCTACTCGAATGTTTATTAGCAATCTGCCTATACCGACTTTAACGTTCATTTCTATTCCAAGCTGGTTCAGACACTAAAACCAGAAAGGATTACATGTTCTTTTCATTTTCTTAAGCAACTGCGAAAAGCGTTGCCACCGCCGTAGAGGTCTAATCAATGAGGAACATTGCAAATAGTGATGCTGTTCGCCAGCCAAAATAAATGTAATAGTCGTGGGCTGTGAAAGTCTGCTGAAAGGGAGAAATAAGGATGAGCTTTAATCCCTCACTGAATCTTCAGAAAAGTCATTAGGGTCAAAATACTGTGGAGGATGGTGAGAGAGGACCTTTTTTTTATTATAATGAAGCGCCTGGGCTCCTGAGGGAAACAATGCCGGGGGCCGCCGCTTGCGTTCGGCAGATCTGAAAATTAATGTTTTGCGGCGCTATCTGCAAAGGGCCCCCAGGGCACCCACTGGCTGCCGTATCCAGGAGCAAAGAGGTGCCCAAATCGTACAAAGGCATTTTGATTACAGCCACACTGTCAGACGGAATCTATGCATCAGCTTCTCTATTAGATATAATGGACCTGACAGGCAGGATGTGCTAAATCATTCAGTCAAATTTTGGCACCTAGTGACAAGCTATTTTGACAAGACCTGTTTAGGGTGATCCGGTGGGAAAGGATAGAGTCTGGGTTTGAATGTCACATGAGCCACTTGAAAGACTGTTTAAGTGGAACATCTCAGAAAGAGAGAAGTTCCTGTTCTCGAAAAGTAAACTTGAACAGTGCCACTGCTCGACAAACTGCATCCTAAAAAAGGAGAGGATTGTTTCTTGGCCCTTAGCTTGTAATATCTTAGAGTATCCACAGTGAGACTGCTTTGACAGTTACTGCAAATTATCCACTTCAGTACTCTTCTCAGAGACACAGACATTTACCACGGACAATAGCATATTCACAGGGATTTTTTTTTTCCCTACGCTGCAAGATCCCTTCTGAACAGGAAAACATCCCTGCAGGATGCATTAGGCTCCTTGGCAGGAGACAAAACAAGAAGACCTTCAGAAAAATGACGGTGCACTAATGCTGCATTTAATTAAAGGCAATCAAAATGGCCAATTCAAACATGTTTCTAGGCTGCAGATGTTCTATGTAAAGAAACTAGGCAGAAATGACTAATGCACAACACTCTAAAGCAATGGTTCGTTCTCGTAAAAAAAAGTCATATTTCCTTCAAATTACTGAATTACTCTGGCACATACTTTCAAATACCTTGATGTTTAAATTCTCAAAAGGAAAGTTCACCCGATGAAAATTCTGTCATCTGTTATCATTTACTTACTCTCATGTTAATGTAAACACAAAAACACACAAAGGATTGAAACACACTGAGTACAATGAAATTCAACGTTGTCCAAAACAACACAACACACGCACAAAAATCATTTTTCTTTTTCTTTTGTGAGTGATACAGCTTATTTTAACTACTGAACTATTCTTTTAACCTTTCAGTTGTGTTCAAAAACTGGATAAAACTTCTGTGTTATGGGTTAAAATCAACAGTATGAAAAATACTAAAAAATCATGTAAAAATAGAACCCCTCTATTGTGTGTATTGCAGTCATGTAAAAAAAAAAAACATTTATATACTTTATATATACACATACATACCCGTGTGAGGTTAAAATGGGTTTCTCACACTTTTTTTAGTGCTTCAGTAGTTTAGTGATTGAGATACAAAAAACAAAAAAACAAAAACAACCTTTTACAGACTTTTAGATTGTGAAACTCAAAAAAAAAAAGATGAAGAAACAGCAACTTTTCATAGGGTGATTCAGAAGGCAAGTCTCACTTTCATGTACACTTTGAGTCTTTAATTTCATAAGGTTTCATGTATTTCAAAATACAGTGTTTAACAAGATTTGACAAAGTTTTTTTCTATTTCTGCGAGGTTAAAATTAGTTGCTCACACTGCTGCAACAGTTTAATAATTGTTTAATAATTGAGATCCAAAAAATTAACAACCAAAAAAAACCTCTTAACAGATTTTTGGCTGTAAACTAAAAAAAAAAAAAGATGAAGAAACTGCAAATTGTCCTAGGGTGATTCAGAAGGCAAGTTTCAGATTCATTTACACTTTGAGTCTTTAGTTTCATAAGTTTATGTATTTCAAATTTCAGTGTTTAACAAGATTTGACAATAAAGAACTTTGTTTTTTCTGACTCTTGGTGTTTTTCAAAGTGTTGCTTTTTGGCAAATTGCATGGAAATAAGTTTGAAACTTTGAATGCACAATCATGACCCTAAATGAAAAATTTCAAGACAAAAAAAATAAAGAGTTCAATAAGCAGTTTGAAAACCATCCCCAACAAAAAAGAGGGTTAAAATTCCACTATTTAATGAAAATAGTAGTGCAACAGAGCAGCATTTGCACAGAATCTCACCATGCGGCCTGTTAAGGGCACGGTGTTACTCATTTGTTTTTCCCAGACGTCTCTGTACAGATACACCAACAAACACATTGTTAACCAGCTAAAATAAGGGCTCAACTCTTGGATCCAGATCACGTAGTGAGGAAAAGTCAAAGCCTGACCTCTCCACCCAGTGTCAGACAAGTCAGCATGACAGCTGAGCAATCAAAAACAGCAGTCGACCCATGACTTCAACACCGCACAGACTCCAGCCGCTGCGCACACTTCATTTGATGAAGTTCAGGTCCCTCCTGTCCTGTCAATCAGCAGGGAGCATGACAGCATTATCCACGTTCCTCCATCCAAGACAAATCACTTCTGAAACTGCCATGTTGAGATGTCTGCTTACGTTGAGCTTCTCTCAGCTCTCAGTTTCTGATTCTGCTACTCCCTCTAGGCTTTTAGACAATGTTGCAAAAAAGGGACAATCATTTGTAATGAATAAAATATGATATTTGTTGTCTAAACATCAAGTATTTCACAAAGCAGTTGTTTTTAAACTCATTCAAACTCCCAGAACGATTTGCTAAATGATCAAACACTAAAATGTAACATAATCTGTATGCGGTACCCATAACAGCCCATTTTGAAAGAGTTGCGCTACAAAGTGGTTTTTCAAAGCCATGGGATGCTAACGAATGACCCACCAGGCATTTTTTTTTCAGGGCAATCTGTTGTTTCCAATAGACTGCATTTAATAATCAACCTCAACATTAAATTCAGGCATTACAATTGATTTTAAGATTTTTAATTATTACTTGATAATAATTAATCCCCTGCTGAAGAGTTTTTGTTTCCTTAGAAACCAAGTGCAACCACAAGCTGCCCCGCTGAAGCATTTTTGCTAAGCTGGTTTCCTTCACCTGTGTTGGTATGTTAAGCCAGAGGGCTTTGACTTCTTTGTTTCAAAGAAATTAATTGCCTTTAGGGGAGATAAATAGCAAGTGACAAGCACCGATGCCAAAAGCAGGGATCCCAGTGGAATGAAAAAGCGACATAAAGAAAGGCTATTTTCACATTGTGGCCACTGAGGCTCAGTGTGAAACGGCTGGCTGAATGTTTAAACTCTCTTAGCCTCTTGTTTTTCTGTTCCCTAATTACAGTGGGGGAAACATAACAGGTGACTTATGATGCATCAACAGGCCTACAGAATATTGCTAGAATCAACTCGGCTGAAATGCTGTTCACATCCATTTGGATGTTTTCATTGGTTTTACCAAAACAGACCTGGCGAACTAACATTTAACCCAAAAAATATATATGGTGAGAATAGGGAGTCTAGACTTAAAGGGATTGTTCAACTACAAAAGTCAATTCTGTATAGTATTCTGTATTCTGCATAGCATTTATTTATGAATAGTATTTTTGTTTCCATACTAGGGTTCATGAACAATTTGGTTACTCATATTCTTCAAAATAGTTTATTTTGTGTTCAGCAGAAGAAAGAAACTCATACAGGTTTAAAACAACTTGAGGGTGTGTAAATGATGAGAGTATTTTCATTTTTGGGGTGAACTATTGCTTTAATGTTATAGTCAGTGTGCCTAAACTGTATTACAGCAGTGTCAGATGGAAAAATCTACAGTAAGACCGCTAGTAAATTGTAATCTAAAATTACCACCACCACTAGTAAATTGAAAATGAAAACTAGTAATTTTAATAATTTAATGTTTGTTAAATAAAAGTATAAACCTAACAATTTGAGTGAACTTGAAAAGTAAATACATGAATTTGCACTGTATACACACAACACTGTTAAAAAATAAATAAATAAATAAAAAAAATGTTAAATTACAGCACAAAATCACCAGCTGTGGTTGCCAGAAATTCACTGTAAAAATACGGTGACAATATTTCAAGTGTTACTGCATTAGTGTCTGTATACTTTACTTATAACTGTGTATTTCAATCTTACAACTGTACATTTCATTACTTGATATAATGTTAATTTACCAATTCGACTTGAACTATCAAGTCTTTTACTTTAAAATGTACTGATAACCACCTTTTTTGTGTAAAAACTATACATATTCTTTGTATATTTACAGTGTAAATTTACCCAAACATCACAGACAGATGATGTAAGAAACATGATAACTTTGTAGGGTATCAGACCGAAACAAACAATTTAAGATTCAATCAAGAACATGGTTGAAACATGAGGCGCCGAATTCCAGAAAGGCCCAAAATGACAGGATGTTCGTAAATCAGATCCTAGCGCCAGCCAGTCTGAAGCAAGCCTAACCAACCAACTCTTTCACAGAACAGCTTGCAACATTAACACAAAAGAACAACTCAGGAAGGAGATTGTCAATTTTGGGGCAAGTAAGCTAGATTGATGGTCAAAGAGATGCACAGCATGACCATCACAAAATCCATGATAGTAATCACGATCACGAGCTCTTTGGATTGACTTCCCCCCATACAACTGAAGTTAGTGGGGTCCAGAACAATTGTAAAACCCAACTAACGTTCAATATATAGTCAAAAAACAGATATTTTCCAAATATCTTTTGTCATTCACAATAAATCACACGCATGCACGCACACACACACACACACACACACACACACACACACAAATCAAAATAATATAGAATTTTCACTATATGGTGATCTAAAACCTTTAATTGGGAATGAATGATCAGCACATGTTATTTCGTAGAGAAAAAAAATAGTATTTGCAATCTTTAAGTAAAAAGTGATAACTTATGCATTCATTCTGTAGGGTTTCAGACCCAATCAGACAAATTAAAGATTCGATCAAGGACATGGTTGTTAAGTAATCAAAGTCATTACACTGCTTTGGGTGGTTTCCCCCACCTAGAAGACAAGAACCAGACTGAGATTCCTTAGGAGACCGTTTAACCTCTCTGGTCTTCACAGAACATATTCTTATGTTCACAGAATGGCACAGAAACTGTCTTTTACAGATGTAGACTCAAGGGTTCATATTCATATTTAGTATGTGTGTGTAATCTTCTTGCTTGAAATGTTTCTTCCAATCAATTCTTCGTCAAATGTATCATTTTCTTGTTATAGAACTCATGTCCAAAATTATACTCTGCAAGAGCAGGAAAATTCGGACCATGTGACTGATAAGATCACATGTTGATTTATGAATTGGGAGGAGAAACATACAGCACCCCGAGCAAAGACAATATCTAATTGGTCAAGGCACCATTTGGGATGTGGCCAACAACCTTGTTTAAATACTCAGGACACCATCAAATTCTCAAAACTTCAACCAGCCCACAACTCCGCATCTTCAGCCAATGCCCAACCATTGGCTTCCCAAGACGTCACCCAAGACGAGGCTGCCAATCAGCAACCTCGGGAATCCCCCTTTTCTGCAAGGATAACAACAGAGGCAACCCCCGTACACAGGCAATGCAAGTACCTCCAGATTCTAGCTGAACTGGTGCATTTAATATAAAAACCTCATTGAGGAACTCAATGCGAGGGTTAATTAAGTGATAGATGGTTGTTCATGTCTATGCATTTTCACATATTGCTATAAACTTGGAATCTCACATTTTCATTCTCTTAAACTCATTCTTTCCTTTACTGTGCTAATAAATAGTGTTTTCACTATACTTTGGATATTAATATCCATTGCAGAATTGATGTTATACGGCTCGTTCAATGAATCGCTGGCCGACTCAGCAATCAGCCATAAAACCGTGATTCTGTCCAAATTCCCTATAAAATCTTAAATGATTCCCTTTGAGCTAAATTGACCTGTTTCCCTTACAACTTTACCATATCAATAAAATGATAACTCAGAAAAAAAGCCTAATTAAAAAAAGACTTATTTTTTAGAGAATAAATTGAAGAAAATATAGAAAATATAAATTCATACAAGCCCTTATAGTTGTCACGGTTGCACTACTGTGAGGAGCGCGGAACGAGGAACGAAGGAGACCAGAAGTACATAAATCGAGAATCGAGAGAAATTCAAGGGAACACGGAAAACACCCTCCCAGAAGGCGCGTCCCGCGCCGTACAACATCCAACGGGGAGGGGGGGTGGGTGCTCTGGAGGCCTCTAGGAGCAGGGTTCCAGGATGGAAGGCCACCAGGGCAGCGCCCGTTCCGGGACCCATGGTGGATTAGGCAGTTCGGGGTGCCATGGCAGATCAGGCAGTTCGGGGTGCCATGGCGGATCAGGCAGTTCGGGGTGCCATGGCGGAGCAGGTAGTTCGGCCTCTGTGGTCTTGGCCTCTGCCACTCGGGCCGGAGGCGTATAGACCCCCCCCACGCAATTTTTTTTTCTTGGGGACAGCAACCCTCTCTGGGCTTGACTCGGGAACAGAAG
>NW_015636845.1:83786-103297 GCF_001515625.1 Sinocyclocheilus rhinocerous
GAGGCCATGGCGGAGCAGACAGTTCAGGAGGCCATGGTGGAGTAGGGAACTCAGAAGGCCATGGCGGATCAGGGGACTCTGGGAACCATGGCGGAGCAGGCGGCTCGGGGAGCCATGGCAGAGCAGGCAGTTCAGAAGGCCATGGCGGAGCAGCCTCCGACAGCTGGAGCCCTACTAAAAAAAAATAAGAGCTCCGAGACCCTCCGTGGGCAAGACATAGGAAGATGAGCCCTACGTGGGCTAAACTCAGGAACAGGAGCCCTCCGTGGGCAAAACTCTGGAACAGGAGCCCTCACTGGGCTAGATTCAGGGACTGGGAAGCGCTATTGCGGTGGCTGGCGGGCTTGGGTCAACAGGCTTGAGTGAGCCGTGGCCGGCGGGCTTGACAACGGAGCGGCGAAGCATGCGGCGGTTTCCATGCCGCTGGGAAAAACAGGAAAACAAAACACTTTCAAAACCAAAAAACAAACACGGGGAGAAGGGGCGCCGCTTACTGTCTCTGGTCCGGTATTCTGTCACGGTTGCACTACTGTGAGGAGTGCGGAACGAGGAACGAAGGAGACCAGGAGTACATCAATCGAGAGATGAATTTAATGGGAACACGGAAAACACACGTAGCACTTGGACGAACAATACCGGACAAAGAACTCAAAACAGGAAACACTTTAAATACACAACTTAATCAGGAGAAGACGAGACACACCTGGAATCAAATGAGAAACAATCAGGGAGCAGGAACACGGAGAAAACCAAATAAGGGCAAGGAAGGCACATGGGGAGCAAAACACACACAAAACAAGGAACAAAGTCTGACAATAGTCTAAGCTCAATCGCCCCACCTCTCTCAAAAAAGCGTAGGTCAAACTCAAGGTGCCACCTGACTTTTGAATACCTTTACCTAACGGCTTTCACAACTGCACAAGTTCTAAAACCAGCAAGACTTCACCGAATCCAAAACTGTGACCCAAAAATACTGTCATTTCATGTTCATTTACTATAAACTGCTAAACAGAAACTATAGAGGCTTGGTGCTTTTCATCTTCTCTTTTAGCTTCCCATCCATTCTGCTTCGTACATTATAAGACTGAGTACTGAAGAACATTTCAGATGACTGTTATTTATCCAGCAGCGAGCACTGGAAGTGAAAGACAGTCAGGGATTGGGAGGCTGAGTGCTTTATCTCCTGTGCTTTCACAGAGCGCTGAGGCGCATCAGAGATGCAGAGAGGGTAAATGCACTTCTCCAGCACAGAAAGAAAAGAAACAAAAACAAGCAGGCATGTATCTAATTAGAACAAAAATAGTCAGAAACAGAAAGAAGTCAGCTGTGACAGACCAGAGCAGGTGGTGAACCTAAACAATCAGATAGGAGATGCTGTTACCGAAAGGACAACATGCATTAAATTGCATACTATTAACACATAATGCATTTAAAATAAGGGATGGGTCACAATAGTTAAGTGGACTAATGTAACAACTGACTGCCTGATTAGTGAGGTAATATACTGTAGATGATACAGATTTTTTTGATAATTGTGTATTTTTGTGTATTTTTGATAATGAACTGTGTTGGTTATGTGCTGCACTAAACATGAACATTTTCAGTAGATTGGGATATGGATGGGTACACATTATTTTTTAAAGAAACAGTTCACCCAAAAATGAAAATGTACTGAAAATTTACTCACCCTCAAGCCATCCATGATCCCCATTGGAACAAATTTGGAGAAATTTAGTATTACAGAACTTGCACACCATGATCCTCTTAAGTGAATGGGTGCCGTCAGAATGTGATGTTTTATCAGCTGTTTGAACTCTCAATAATTCACAAGTAATCCATACAACTCCAGTCCACCAATTAACGTCTTGTGAATTCTGACGGCACCCATTCACTTCAGAGGATCCGATGGTGAGCAAGTGATGTAATGCTAAATTTCTCCAAATCAGTTCAGATGAATAATAATAAAAAACGAATCTACATTTTGGATGGCCTGAGGGTGAGTAAATTTACATCTTTGAGAATACTATTCCTTTAACTAGACCAAAACAAACAGTGCAACAGAGTGTGCCCACATTTTCAGCTGCCTTGGCTCTGGAAGTATTACATATGTAGTAATATAATTGTAACCAGGAATTCCACTGCTAAACACAATTATTGTAAAAAAAGTAAATAAATAAAAAGCTGAAATAATGCAGGCCTTGGAGAAAATGAACAGGATTTTTACTTCTGAAAACTGGTTTGCTGGTCCTCAAATTGATGCCCAATGTTCCGTTACAAAATACAAAGAGAACGCATAGAGAGTAGATCACCGCACGAGTCCTGCCGAGTGGAGTTACAAACCAAAGTTGGTGGTAATGAACTGAAATCAAATAATTTGTTCTATCAAAGTACATTAAGATAAAAGCAATTCAAATGAAATCAAACCACGTTAAATCCTTTTGAATGCCTTTCTCCTGAAAGAGGCACAGATGATGAATTAGGCTCCTGTATGGGTTTTTAAAACATTCCAGCATCAGCCTCTCAGCCCTTTAGCTTCATGCCAGGTGGCAGCTGGGAGAGCTGCCTTTTAATCTGGTTTGGCGGTCCTAAATCACTGCCACAACAGCAGGCATGATGTAGGGGATTTTGGAAGAGACATTCACTCAGACGCTCCTCTGGCCATGGGTTGGGCTCTGTCTCTCTCTCTCTCCCCAGGTGTGTGGCCTTGTTTGCCATATGTCAAGTGAGTGAACCACTAATATCCACAGGGCACCTACAGGAGCCTGCCCAAAAACTAATTTTTTATTTATGTAGTATGACATTGAAAACCAGAGTCAGTCACATAGGCTGAAAGAACCTTTGGTCATACTTCATGCTTCGGTCATGAGTCATGGGTGTTATTATGATGCTTTTTAAAGATTCAACAGATTCAACCTCATGATGGTGCCCAACTACTTGTTCTGGCTGTCACACTGAGAGGCATACTTTAGCCCCAGGATAAAACTGTCTCGCAGACTGTTGAATCTCTTCGGCTCTGTCTGCATACATTGCTCTGAGTCTAGCATTACTTTTAACCCGTCTAAACCCTTATGCCATTTCTAAGGATGCTGAGTCCTCTTTAATAGAATGAAAGCCAAATCCCTCTAAGTAGACCAAAAAGTGAACAGAGTTTAAAAGTACCCAGTTCTTTAGTATTCACACAGTCTCAGGTCTCTTTTCACATTACCATTCATGCATTTAGCAGATGCTTTTATCAAAAGCAACTAACAACAGAACATTTGGTTTTGGTTTTGGTTTAACTTTAAGCTGTTTTTTCTTCCCTCAAAATATCATATTTTTACATTATTTTTAGTTTTGAGAAAATTAATGCATTTCCATAATTTTAATATAAAACTATATCTTGATATATACACAACTGTTCAAAAGTAAGATTTTGTAATACTCCCGAAAAAAAATTTGTAAGCTCACCAAGGCCACATTTATTTGATCAAAAATACAGTAAAAACATATTATAAATATATAAATATTATAAAATATATATAAAACAATATTGTGAAAAATTATTACAATTTAAACTAACTGTTTTCTAATTTAATATATTTTAAAATGTAATTTATTCCTGTGATGGTAAAGCTGAATTTTCATCAGCCATTACTCCAGACTTCAAGGTCACATGATCCCTCACAAATCATACTAATATTCTGAAGAAACTTATTTTTTTTAAATTACCAATAATGAAAACTGTTGTGTGTCGAGTAATATTTTTGTGGAAACCATGTCTTTTTTTCAATATTCTTTGATGAACAGAAAGTTCAAAAGAACAGCATTTATTTGAAATAGAACTCTTTTGTAACATTATAACTGCCTTTACTGTTTTACTTGAGATCAATTGAATGTGTCCTTGCTTAATAAAAGGATTCATTTATTTTTTTAAACTTACCCTAAACTTTTGAACTGTACTGTATTTTGATATGAATATACATATTAAGAGGTACATTTCAGCAAATTTAATCATGTTTGATTAATCGTACAAAAAAATTGGTTAATTAAAATAGATTTTTAATCTTCTGAAAGCCTCAGGCTACATCCATTCACACAAAATTATTATATTTCTGATTATTATATTTCATGACTTTCATGCAGCATTACAAGGTGGTCGAGCTAAACCCTCGAGCCTTCATTTGTGCAGAACACTGAAGACCTCTGAGAGTCTCTGAGTAGTTTATATATAATATGATCCTCATTGTTATCTCAACAGAAATAAAATAAGCGGCTCATCTCCTTCTCTGTGTGTCATCATTACCTCTATATGGTTCACAATATTACAAACAAACCGCACAGCAGTCATAAAGCCAAATGTACTCAGACCAGACCTCTGAGAAGATATTTCACAATAAATCACAATTCATGCAAATCATTTGAGCCAAATTATTTCTTTTATTTCTGTTTCAATACCTGTTGCTGTGTCATTTATTTTTACATAAAAATGAAAAATTCTTCATATGCAAAGTAGCAAATATCTGGTTTTGAAAACTATGTTTCTTACTGAAGGCACTCGTTTATGTATTGGATGTTATCAACAGATAAATTCCTAACTTCCTCTGCTTTTCACAAAGCACATTGTTTTGTTTATTAAGAGCATTTGCTAATCTTTCAGTCTTCAGTATAAAAACACTAATAATTTACTTCGTACCCATAATTCATTGTCTCTGATTTGCCATATTCGAATTGAATCCTTTCAATGTGTTCTATTAAAGGAGACATATTATGCCCCTTTTTACAATATGTAATATACGTCTCTGGTGTCCCCAGAATGTGTCTGTGAAGTTTCAGCTCAAAATACTCCACAGATAATTTATTATATCATTTTGAAAATGCCTATTTTGAGTGGAAGCAGAAACATGCTGTTTTTCGTGCCTGTCTCTTTAAATGCAAATGAGCTTGCTGCTCCCCGCCCCCTTTTCCAGAATAGAGCTGCGACATTACAGCTCAGAGCATCTAAAAACATCTGTTTTGGTTCTGATTATCATGTTTATCGAGCTGAAATCATGCGTTTTAAACCATATGAGTTTAAACTTCTGATATACGTTTTTTTGAGTGCACAAATCCGAAGCACACGGACAGAAAGTGGCTGTCACAGATTGTGAGTACTAAAAACTAAGTTCTCATTCACACACAAGTTTACGTTAAAAACACGCATCAGTTACAAAAAAACAGTCGGTTATGTCTGTGAAAGGTAAACGGCTGGGATATAAATCACTTGTTTATTTTAGATCTGTGTGGCAGCAGCAATATACAGTAAATAAATCAATAAATCCACTGCTCTGTTGTCTTCTCTGAGGCTGGGACTCTAAACAGTGTTCTGTGCTCGTCGGTACAGCCAAAGGCAGAAGTTAGCATGCTTTGCTCAAACTTTCACCATGGCATTGGAACTGGTACACCGTTGTCGCTTGCGAAATCAAATGACAGCGCTGTGGAAACTTACAGATTAAGGGGCGGTAATATTATAATGAGATCCCTTTGCAACGTCACTAGGGGAGCGAAATCAGACGTGCTGTTTTTTTCAGATGCTTACAGAAAAAGGCTTACCAAAACAAAGTTACTGGGTTAATCTTTTTCACGTTTCCTTGGTTGGTAGATGCACTAGGGACCTGATAATAGCACTTAAAACCTGGAAAGTCAGATTTTCATGATATGTCACCTTTAATGTTTTGCAATGACTGGTACTCCTCCACTAAAGACAAAATGTGGAAAGAGAAAAGGATACAGAGCGAAAAAAAGAGGTGAGAGAAAAAGATCCACTGCTTCATTAATCACATTACTTATGCTGCACATTTCACAAAAAGCTTCATCTTAAACCTCTGAATAATTAATTCAATAGTGAGAATGCACAAACACGTACACCGGTCTGAACATGGGTCTCCTCTCCAGCCCGAAAGTAATTCACCAAGCACTCGCCTACGATAACAGGCCTCCATGTGTTTTACCAGATCTAACAGCTGACAGACTGTTTTCTAAAAAAACGGTGCAAAGACATCCAGATCCAATTAAAACGGGTGCATAAATCCACAAACTATAACAACATATGCACTCTCCTGACTGTGCTATTAAAAGCATCCAAAATACTTTGCTCAAGCAGTGGCCACTGTGACATGAATGCATTTCAAGTACTCATTGATTTCTTCACTCGTTTCTGATTACTAAGACACAGGCTCAAAAATTAACACTCAGAGAGCCTAATACGAGTCCAAATTAGCTTCAGAGGGTAAATAAAAAAAATTAGTAGCCTATAGATGGTCAATAAAAGAGTTAGTAGCCAATAGATTGTCTGTTTATATAGAACTGCAACATAATAAATGGTGATTAAAAAGTGATAATTTACCAAAAAATTTAAATTCTGTAATAATTTTCTCACCCTCACGTTTTATCAATGACTTTATTTTTTTTATTTTTGCCATAATGGAAGTCAATGGTAACTGGTTACAAACATTATTTAAAAAAATTTCTTCAGTGTTCCACAGAAAATAAGTTCATACAGGTTTGGAACGACATGAAGGAGCATTTATGATGTCGATTTTCATTTTTGGGTAAACTATCCATTTAAATCAAATTGTATAAAAGTTAGTCAGATCCTCACTGATGAACAAATTGTCTTATAAACAACAGATCTGTTCATTTTGTAGACTACAGTATACTGTATGATTCTCTGACTGAAATAATTATTTGCAATATTTTTCATAATATGCAAAGAGAAAAAAATAATAATTTCATTTTTGTCATAGAGAAAAAATAATTCCATTTATGTATCCATCAATCCATCCATCCTCCAAACTGTTTGGAGTGGACTATGCAGGGAAACACAATGGATGGCCAGTCCATCACTGGGCTGAAAAAAATATTTACTTTTTTAATAAAAAAAGCAAAACAGCTTAATGTAAGATATATTTAAGGCTGGAAAATTCTCAATTCAAACTGGTAAGGAAGGCAAAAAGTTAATTTTGGACCCTGCAGACCGGATGGAAAACCCTGTGGTACAATAAAACATCTTGACCGTCTCCATTAGCTTGCACAGTGCTGGTTTCAGCATGTCAACATAAAATACAGATGCGCATGATGTCATAGGCCAGCAGATTAACTGTGCGTTGCAGGATTAGCTCCAACAGCAATGCTCAGCCAACCACTCGATTCGTCAAAGGTCAGAACACCTAATGACTCAGCTAAATGTGTGGCCAACTTCAACTGAACTTCAATCGGATCAAATGGGGTGTGCAATAGAACGCCAACAAAAACAATGAAGCCTGCCACACAGGTGCTAGATGAATCACCTCCAGAAGCAAGGCTACTGCTCTTACCAGAACCCAAGTGCTTTGCTTTGTCATCTCCCTTGTCATTTTAAACCCCTTTTCAGCAAGTGCTTTGGCTCGGGATTAGCATGCATTATTGCTTCCCGTTTTATAGAGTATCACATGGATAATTGTAAGGTCATCCACCAAGCAGGGACCGTTTTACTGAGACCACTGGACCAATTACCTGGTTGGGAAGGAGGAAACACCTGAAGCTGAGGCATGGATTTATACCCAGAAAAGGCCTGTAAATGAGTTCCATATGGCAGATATGTATATATAAAAACACACTATTTGAAGTAAAACTTTCCAGACATTGACGCAAACCACCTATGAAAATAAATGCAGACCAAACTGAGAAGATCAGTCTTTTAGGTGGGATGGAAGTGGTTTGCAACCACAACCCTGTTCTAAAACCTAATTCACACTTGACCAACAGACGCCATCCAGTGTCAATAATCACCAGATTACAGTACGTCACTTCTCAGACACTCTACAACCCAACAAACACTGACCAACGGAAACAGATACAGACAGGGTAACACACAGTTCTGACAAAACCAGACGAACATGTCTGTTGCCGTTGGCTGGTGTCTGTCAATGCAGTGTGAATTAGCTTTAAAGGGATAGTTCACCCAAAAATGAAAATTCTGTCATTAATTACTCCCCCTCATGTCATTCCAAACATTTAAGGCCTTCGTTCATCTTCGTAACACAAATTAAGATATTTTTTATGAATTCAGAGAGCTTTCTGACCCTCCAGTTGTTTACGTTCAGATCAAAGTGTAAACAACATATCTGCATACATACGTTGCATACATTGTTTACGTATGTGATACTCTCCAAAATGGCGCCAGGGTGATGTGGAGGAGACGAATTGTTGAATAAAGTCGTTATTTTTGTTTTCTTTGTGCACAGAAAGTATTCTCGTAGCTCCGTAAAATTACGGTTGAACCACTGATGTCACATGGATTATTTTAACGATGTCCTTACTACTTTTCTGGACCTTGATCGTGTTAGGATCCTTGCTGTCTATGGGAGGGTCAGAAAGCTCCCGGAATTCATCAAAAATATCTTAATTTGTGTTCCGAAGATGAACAAAAGTCTTACAGGTTTGAAAAGACATGAGGGTGAGTAATTAATGACCGAATTTTCATTTTTGGGTGAACAATCCCTTTAAGAAAGCATCCTAACCATCACTGAACCGTGATCGATTTGGAATATTCTATAAAGGCAGCAACACACTTGATTTCAATATTTGTTTGTCAGGTGTGAATTCAGGTAAATTAGGATACTTTTTGCCATTGAGATTAATGGAAAAAAGGTCCCAATTATACTGAATTAACCCTAGCATTTGAAGCAGAAATGCTGCTTTAAAAACTTAGCAAAAACTAGTCAAAGAAGCCTTCGTAATTAAGTTGCTTACAATTTAAAACAGCCTCCACATCTGGAATGCTACGATCATGCCCTACAATACTGCCTCCGTAAGCAGCTCCCTAGGTTTCGTAACAGAGCAATGATATCTGGCCTTTCCTTGAGTTTCACAAAAGCATTTCCACTATGTAATGTAACAAATCAGCATTGCCTTTGCATGACTGAGGTCATTTGAACAATCACTGTTTGTGCCTTTATTGACTTTCCTCCAATACCAGGTAAAAATCACAGTTGGACAATAAGCCAGCACAGCATGCCTAGATATAATCTCATTTAATTAGGCTCTGGGGGCGTCCTCCCGATTTCATTACGAAAGGATAGTGCTTAACCTGCTTTTTGGGGCATGCTCTCTTAAAGGGGGAAACATTTCCAGCAACCTTGAACTGTTTATAATAGCCAATAAATATCTGAAGCGAGAGTCACCGGTACGATAAAAAGGGTTTGATATAATGAAGTGTGGTTTGAGTAAACTACTTTTCAATTGATGCTTTTCCATCTGCCTGCACTGGTGCTGTAAACTCTTTGCTGCGATACACTGGATTAGATGGCAAACAATGATTAAAGGTTCACTAAACAGACTGTGGAAAGAGAGGTTTTATCAAGCATCCTAAGAGAGCATATATGACACAACCACACTGATGACTCCGTAGCGATTGTCCTTATTTTTTTTTATAATATGTGCTAAGTGAATGTGCAGTGCTGAGGATTAGAACACAGTATCATACGATGGAGATATGAATGCAAGCACTCAGCAGGAGAACACAAGCCTCAGAGTAACACTATTCAGATAATCTCTTTGCGGGGCACTGTGACATTTACATTCATCTGATATGATGAATATGCAGCTTTTGAAAATGGCACTTTTTCTCTGTGAACACACCTGGATGAAGAAACACTAAGATCCAGTGCACGTGTGCTAAGAAGTTCTTTCGACTTAACCCTTTGATGCATGAAGTATTCATTAAATAACAAGGGGGAAAATCACAAGGGAGTTAAACATTTGTCCAATGCAATCAATTATATTAAAAGAAGATATTCAAGGGGTACTATAGGTGCTTCAACACTTGCAGCCATGTTGAATTTATGTTGTCATCAATTAAAAAAAACATGACATATAAAGTGGGCGGTCATGTTGAATTATGTTTAAGGGTCAAAGGTAAATTATTTATGATGGTTTAGATGTAACAAAACACCCTGAATGGTTTAAAATGTCTTTTAAAGAACTGTCGACTATAGTGAATGTCATGCAACTAAGGGTCAAGTTACATAAAATATGGATGTTAAAATATATGCTTTTTAAATAACTGATCAAATTATGATACACTATTACTTGTTGTTGTTGTTGTTGTTGTTTTTTATCATAAATCTTGTTATGCGAAAGGCAACAGAGCTGCAAAACTCTGCAGAGACCTTCTTTGTTTACAAATGCTGTTTTGGTTATAAAAGACAACCTTGCAATAACTGCCTAGTTGTACTTTATATTGTGTATGCATTCAGATATGATACTTGAAACCAGAATCTCTTTTTCATCTCGCGTCTACAATTGAGAGCACAAGGGGAAAACAATCTTGACAGATTTGTCTGTGCTACAAGCCGACAATCTTTGCTTTATCTCAATCCGACGGTGAACAGGGATTTGCAGCAAGTGAACAAAACCCCTGCAACTAGTTCAAGACTCATTGATCCCTACATCAAGATTCATTAAATATCTGCCCTTATTGATTTAGATTTTTCTGACAGTGTCACTCACAAATGCAACTCTTCAGCCAAAAGCTTACATTATATAAGGAAGACACTGTGATATTCGAGAAACTTGTAACATTCACAATTAGTGGTTAGAAGTTGCCAGACCTTTATGATATAACAATACACTGGCTATGTTTCAAACATTACAGGATGGCAAATAAATTTTGTTGCTGAAAATAACAAAGATGGTCCAACAGAAGGTCGCATGATGATTTCATTTGAGTTCAGCTCAAAATGGTCTTTTTCAGCAACTACTGACAAATAATAAAATAGACAGAGCACTGACACCCATTCAAACATAAAAACACCATTAGGGTAACACGCGACACTAAAGTAATGCAATAAACTCTTCCTAAATCTTCTAATTCCTAAATAATTCACGCCAATGAGGATAAGTGATAACAAAAATAAGAGCAAACTGACTTAATGCAAGGAATTCTAGAAATATGATACAAATTATAAGAGGTCTCATACTAATAACAATAATTCAATCGTTATTTTACAGTTTAAATATATGCACTGCTAAATGTAGCCTGCATTTCTCAGTAAATAAGCCAATTCATATGTTTTAAGACTTGCAAAGAATACTAAAAATATGTAGCCTATTTAAAAAGTAATTTGTATCGAACAAATTCTTATATTCGTGTTTCATTCCCACAATATATCTTAGCTCTATATCATCCTCCTACATACCATATATTTCCGTCTCAATATTCACAATATGATTATGATGGCTTGAGCCTATTCATACTCTTTTGGTTCTATCCAAGCACACCACTGGTACACTCCACCAGTAGACACTACCTACAGGGAATTGAATTACACCATCGACTACTACAACACGCGAGTGAAACATTCCAACCTCAACCTGACTATTTCTCAATTCACTTCAATGCAACATTTCGGGAAAAATGCTCGCGTCGCATCAAAAACGTGCAGCGACATCAGGCGCGCGGCGAGATGCGCTGACAGATGATAGGATGCTCCGCGAGCGCAAGTTTGATTGTGGAGCTGCTGCGTCTGCCTTACCTTGCTCTGAATCAGCGTCCCTCAGTGTCTGAACATTTGAGAATATATCCCCGAATCCCAGTATGACGAGTAAGGTGAGGATATATTCGGACATCGTTGCTGAGTGAGGGCGAAGGCCACCGCACTTCTTTTACTGAAGTCCGATTCCAGCCCTCCGGTACAGCGCCGTTATTCAGGAATGACAAGTGAAATTTGTCTGCAGAGCGCACCGACCCTCCTTCACTCCTCGCATTCAGAAGGATTTCTAGGCGCGCACACACATGAGCTTGCAGGAGACAGTGTGAGCGGAGAGAGAGAGAAGGAGGGTGTGCGGATAGATGGGGACAATAACGCACTGTGAGCTTGACTTTGATCGGTTTCCAGGCACCTGACGTAGCGCAAGGAAAGCAGGGGTTCGTAACATGGGAAATGCGCTAATTAAGCAAAAAAGAAAAAAAAATTGTTTTTGCGTCAAATGTACTGGTTTGGTGAGGTTGTTCGATAACTTTAATGGGAGTCAACTTTAAAAAACGCAGCGATAATTTTCGCTGCGCAATTTGTCGTCGAGTCATCTAGTGGAAAGCCCATTTGTGTTTTGGCACCCTAGCACGTTAATCTGTTCACTATCTTAAAGACGTTTTAATCAAAGTACAAAGTTTTCTGACATATAAATCCAAAATAACCTGACAAATAATAGCAACGTTTGTTTCGTCGTCCGAAAAGCGTACCTTCGCGATCAAACGCAATTTCCGTTCGCGAGCATCATCTGGGTAAAAATACCCGCTCTAAATTACTGTCAGGTTTGAGCATCCCACTAAAATAATGTGTAAACCCTCTAAAACTAAACCTGGTTTGTTTAGGCCAGATTATTGGTTTTAGGTTTTATTTGAGGTTGTCATGCATCTTCTGTAACTCGCCCCCTGCTGATAAGGAGTGCTAAATGCCGTCATCAAACTACAAAAGTGGCATTTATAGGATTTTGTAGACATGTTAGCCTATGAAATTCTGAATATAGAAACATAAAATGCGGAACAATGATAAAAATAAATTATAACCCTGGTTATTGAATTTATATTCCGTTCACAAAAAGGCAGGACTGACCAGAGAAACCCATAAATTGTTTAAGGTCAGTGAAACTGCATATTAAAGGGCTGCCCTTTAACACCACTGACATATTTACACAAGCTTTTCCATGTAGGCTTATAATAAGCAATAACAGCCCAAGGCAAATTCGATTTCACACTGGATCCCGGTGCTATGTTGATAGTAGATTGCAATATAGATAAAATATAGTCAAAAATTGAGCTAAAATGGTCAGTTCTAAAGATAAACATTCCCTCTAAACAAAAAATAAATATTTAGTTGCTGCCCTTGTCTATATCTGCCAATGGAACATTTTAAATCATACATTACCTTCATATATTTAGGCTATATATTCATAAAATACATATTCACAACAAGGTCAGATAATATGATAGGAGAATATTTGCAGTTTGTAATAAGGGTATAACAGTCACAGATTATTTATTTAAGGGATAACGTACAGGTAATTGGTGAAAATGACTCACCCTCACGTTGTTTCAAACCTGTATGAGTTTCTGTCTTGCGTGAAACATAAAAGAAGATATTTTGAAGAATGTTGGTAATCAAACAGTTGGTGGTAGCCACTGACTTCCATAGTAAGGGGGAAAAAAAATACCATGGAAGTCAATGGCTAGCGCCAACTGTTTGGTCACCAACATTCTTCAAAATATATTTTGTGTGTGTTTGTTAAAGGGGATAAAGAAATTCATACAGGTTTGGAACAACATGAGGGTGAGTAAATGATGACTTTTTTTTTTTTTTTTTGCGTGTACTATCCCTTTAACACAAAATAAAACCTGGCAGGGTGATCAGAATACTGTATTGTGATAATGACCAACTGACTTTACATTACACTACTATTTACCAAATAAATTGATATGAAATAATATAATTTGAGTTTATTTATTTATTTTTGTTATGTAAGAAGAAAGAGACTAGAGTGGTGATCAACCTGCCGGTGTTTAATTAAAACAAAAATGGCCATCTGACTGTATGTTATCTCACTTAACAACTTAATAAACATGAAATATTGAATTGAAATAATTGTATCTTTAGACAGCAGAGAAAAATATATGCATTGCTAGGAAACATGGCTTACTTTGAAGACACCCCAACATGCTGTGGCTTTCTGAATGATAAATCAGTGTTTAGTGTGTCTGTCTGTTTGTGCTCCAGTGGTCATGGCTACATGTGAAGATGCTGCAGACATCTATTGAAGATTGTGTTTTCAGTACACAGAATGCAAGGTCTGCCGTAGACTGCCCACACATTCACAGCCAATGGCTCGCTCCAGGGAAAGCACTTGTGCCTGCGCAGCAGTGACCCCCTCCAAAGCACAAGCAGTACGGAGGCTTTCAGGATGAAACTTCCTTTATGAACAGCACTCATTTTTTTCTTGAGCATAGTCACAGCTGTGTTTGGCAAAAAGCTTTCATATCCTTACATTGAATTCAGTACCTTCTCCGCTTCGAACCTCTATATATTCTGATGCAACCATGTGAAGATGAATAACTGAGATAGCAAGTAAACATGTTGTATGTGTAAAAATTAAGGTGTTGTTGCACCGTTTAAATTTTTGGTTTTTAAAATAAGGCAACAGGCTTTTTTTATTCATTTACTTCAACAAATGTGTTGACTGAACGTAAAATGTTTTACAGTTTTATTTACTGAATCTTATGTTTTCTATGAATCTCATGCACATCATGGAGAACAATGAGCTTGTTGTCAATATGAAGACATTTGAACATTCATGGCACACACACACTAAAAACACTCAAATACATTTAGACAATCAGATTTTTGTAGAAGAAAAACAGCACAAAAACAACTTATGTTACATCAAAAAACTACAGTGTAGATAAAATAAGCAAACTGTTGAACAATGCAACCGTTTGTTTATTTATTTATGGCCCAGTGCATGCTGGGAAGACAAGAAAAGCTAATGGGATTGAACCACAAAACCATTTTTTGTTCTGTTATACCTCTTTGATCTCATCATAATTCCAAACTGACTGCTACACCTGTTGATTCAAAAAAGCTGCGTTTATAAGAATCAAATGCATCATTTAGACGTTTTAACTTTAAACCATCGCTTCTGGTCAAAATAACCCTTCCTCCAGCGAAAATGTCCATTCTCCATTGTCCTTTCACAGCATACTTGTTTATTTGTTGCATAACTCTTATGGACTGTTTTCCCTTGTAAACGGTTGCATATTTCTCTCCTGATTCAAATGAGATGGCTTTTTTACTGGTGAAAGCAATATTATGGATAGAGGACTCTTTTAGCCGGAAGCAATGGTTTGAAGTTAAAGCGTCTTAATGATGGATTTGTGCAGCTTTTCACTTCACAAGAGATTAACTGATTGACTAGAGTTGTGTGGATGACTTTTGGTTTCGATGAACAAACAAACAAACCTACGGGTGAGTAAACCTTCAGCAAATTTTCATTTTGGGTGAACTATTCCTTTAAGCAAACCAAAAAATGTAATAATGGAGTCTATCTTTGCTTATTTTTCAGCATCATTAACTGGATCTAACAATTATTTCTTATAGTGGAGTCTCACATAAGTTGCTGTTGATATCTGTGGAGCATTCAGTTGTGTGCCTTTTGTTTTGTTTTTGGAGCCATAATAAAGTGCTGAGGTCCAGTGTGGAGTAATTCAGCTTCTTCTCAAAATGGTCGGCCCTTTCTTAAAGGTCAGTAATTAAAAGGATTGCAGTTTCTCCAAGTTAAACAAGGCCCAGTGTCAAGCAGCTATATTGTTAAGACTCCAGGGAGAGAAGGTATCAAAGTTTTACCATCAGTAATTAAATAATTGCATGTCAGTGATTCAAACCTCATTAAAAATGTTGCTCTGGCTTCATTATGAAGGTTGCATACTTCTGACACACAAATCTGAAAAATGCACTAATTGGTATGGCATACTACAACTGAACTAAACCGTCAGCTATAACTAGTCATAATGATGGAAGCCTAAATCTGTGTATTGCAACATGAGTGATCAATATTTCTGCTCTGTTGACTAAATTTTAAGAGTATATATTTTTGTTTATTATGTTTATTTTGTACAATTCCACAGTTTGGGGTTAGTAATTATTATTTTTTTTTTTTTTTTAAAGAAACGTAACATTTATTTAACAGGGTTGATCAAACGTGACAGTAAAGACATTTCTAATGTTACAAAAGATTTATATTTTAAATATACATCCTGCTCTGTATTTGTCAAAGAATTCTACAAAACATATCATGGTTTCCATAAACATTAAGCAACACAAGTGTTTTAACATTGATAATAATATTTTTTTTTCTTGAGCAGCAAATCAGTATATTAGAATGATTTCTGAATGATCACTGAAGACTGTGGAATGAATTAGCAGCTTCATCATAGGAATAAATTACATTTTAAAATATATTGAAATGGAAACAGTTATTTTAAATTGTAATAATATTTAACTATATTACTGTTTGACTGTATTTCTGATCAAATAAATGCAGCCTTGGTGAGCAACTCTAAACCACTGAACAGTAGTGAATATTTAGTTATTTTGTCAACAATTAGGAGTGCACTAGCACAGTTAATCTTAAAGCTGACACACACACTTTAATTTAGATTTTCTGGTGTCTATAAGGGTATAATGGACTATTAGTTATAGAGCTCTTGTGTGTCATGATAAAATAAAAATTTCTTGATTGCAATATTGCAAGATTAAATGACGTCATCTGCATTCTCCATGCCATGATGTTCCGACGCCACTGTTTAGCATCAATGAATATTCTGTCATGCTGGGATTTGCATCACCATTCCATGCACTCTCTCAGTCTATCTTCTCACCTTTAACCTTAATTAGCAAGACAGGAACACAGAGAGAATGGTGAATGCAAAAATGCAAAGCCCTTGTACTAATAATTATTCTAGCGACGTTGTGGAGGGTTTTGGCCCTGTCAATAGCTGTGATGCTCACAGCGAACCTCCTGGTCCTGCTGAAGTTCCACAGGCCCACTGGCACATGTGTGAACATGACACCTCAGTGCCCCGCTGACATCACACCCATGTTTAATCAGGACCCTCTGTGAATTTTGGCACACACACACACACACACATTTGCGGGGGCAATGTGCAATAATACAACATACACGCTAATACAGACGGCACCTTGTTTTTTTATGATCTGAAGTTGTGTATTTTAAACTAGAGTTTGAAAAAGAATGCAAAAAGTATATAGATACTGAGCCAAAAATACTAAATACTAGTGCTGTCAAACGATTAATTACGATTAATTGCATTCAAAATAAAAGTTTTTGTTTACATAATATATGTGCGTGTACTGTGTATATTTATTATGTATATATAAATACACACACACATGCATGTATATATTTAAGAAAAATATGTTAATATATTAAATATATTTATAAATAATATCAATTATATGAATATACATATATGCATGTAAATACATGTTAATATTTTCAAAATATATACATGCATTTTTGTGTATTTATATATAGGCATCATAATAAATATACACAGTATGCACACATATATTACGTAAACTAAAACTTTTATTTTGGATGCAATTAATAACGATTAATCGTTTGACAGCACTACTAAATACTAAGCAAAAAAAGTATGTATGTATGTATGTATATATAAAGTTTGCGATCTTTTTTTTTTTTTTTTTAGAACTGTTTTCAGCATTGATAAAAAAGAGAGTAAAAACCTTTGCTTTGTTTAAAATAATGCATTTCGAATAAATGCTCTTTCAAACTTTCAATTCATCAAAGAATCCTGAAAAAATGTATGACAGTCTCCACAAACTGTTTTCAGCATTGATAATAATAAGAAATATTTCTTGAGCACCACCAAATCCGCATATCAGAATGATATGACTAGTGTGTGTAAAGAAAATTCAGCTTTGTTAACAATTTGCTAAGTTTTCATTGTTATTTGTCATTTTAAATATATGCATACATATATGCTAAACATTCAAGTGGTGATGCTGTCATAATGTAAGATACTGTTCAACTTTATGCAAATGAATGGCAAAAACATCCTGCCGGCAGCCAATCACTGTGCAGTGAAGGTAAAGTTGCGACATCTGTCATGAGCATTTCAAAGTCTGCACACAGACAGTGCTGGAGCTTCTTACATTTAAACTTGTTTTGAGTTATAATGAAATGGAAAGAAGCTGGAAAGCAGAATTAGAATGAATAGGGAGCTTTGGTGGGATTTCAAACAGTCCCGCTAAGTGGAATGGCTTAAATGATGCGTCCAGAGGTCTTGAAGGGATTGTTAATCACGGGTGGCGATGACAGCTATTTGTTAAATCAATTGCTTCAGTCGAAAAAATTAATAAACAATTGATTTAACCTGCAAGCCCCGTAACAGCAGTTTGTCCTGGGATTGTCAGCACACAGCATGTCCATGCAAAATTCTGCCTACAACATGTGTGCGTGCTCACACTTGGGATAAACTAAGGATGATTTAATAGCTCAAATTTAATAACAGCCCTTTATGAAATTAAAATATGTCATTTGCCACCTCTTCACACCAGGATGGCTATCCGTCATATTTACAAGCTGGCTCTAGAGGCATAAAAATGTTGAACTTAAAATTCAGAATGCATAGATGGAGAGCTTTCTTGTCATCCTGTCACGATAGCCTACGTGATTGTCTCTTTAACCATCTGTATCAGAGGCTTTGGAGATATGATATAATTCAAGCTCTTATGAAAACAAATGAGGAAAATTACATGAAAAGAGAGATTTTAAATTAATGCTACAGTTAATTGTTTAAACACTCTAACAAGCCATGACATTCAAATTGTTTGTTCACAGTCTGAGTTAAAAATGTCTCTTGCTGTGTGCACACACAAATACAGAGACATGCATGAATTTGTCTCTGAGGTTACTGTCTGTCCTCACATACAGTCACACACTCTTTCCAGGCAGACACGGGGAAGTGCACAATGTACTGAAAAATGCTTGACTTAATACTGCCATCTACAGAAAACGATGGATCTTAGTCATACAAACTCCCCACGATTCTTCACATTTATTACACGGAACTGAATGAGGAAAGTAATGTGCATTACTTCTCTTTTTGGCAACTGACAACTTTAGAACTAAAAATTTTTCTTTTTTTTTTTTTTTTTGTAATAAACTGCAACTACTTTTGACAGCCAGTCAAACGTCCTAAATGGCTCAAATGTCTTAAATGATGGTTGATACTTTCACTTAAGCCTAGATCGTTCAGATTCATCATGTTACGGTGCAAAGCACTTGCTTTGTGAAATGAAATATTCCATCTGTCATGCAAAAGATCCGATGGCAACGTCCGTAAAGTCACACCAGCCTGAGCCTGAGCCCTGCCTGTGGTGCAGTACAGCGCAGTGGGGTGTAATGAAAGAGGGTATGTCAATACCAGCATAGGATTTGGCCGGACTAGTCATTTTGTTCTTTGCTGGAGCTCTTTGACTGTCTGTCCAATATGCCGGAGTGAAGCTCTTTATGAAAGGAGTTGTGTCAGAGCAGGCTGCCCTCATTCCTCCTCTGCAGTGTGGTAATGATGCTTTATCACTTTGCCTGTGACAGGCCTGTTTCCCTCTTTTGCTCAGTAATAAAGGTTGGCTGAGCTCCAGAGGGGACCTGGGATGCTGAAGGGATGGACAGATGATGCTCAATGGAACTGAAATTTAACCTAAAGGTATTTTCTCTGATCTGCTCTTATGCACTCACGGGTGACCAGGCACACGTACACACACTCTGAATCTTCCTCCGTGGGCCCCACTACCATCGATGGGTCATGGATGAGCAGTTTAGCTGGAGGCTGAGACAGGTTTCCAAAGCACAATCACGGCTGGTCATCATCCTGGCGGGCCAGGAAAGAGAGAGAGAGAGACAGGTGGAAAAGCGCA
>NW_015636845.1:103482-116498 GCF_001515625.1 Sinocyclocheilus rhinocerous
TGCTTTATCACTTTGCCTGCGACAGGCCTGTTTCCCTCTTTTGCTCAGTAATAAAGGTTGGCTGAGCTCCAGAGGGGACCTGGGATGCTGAAGGGATGGACAGATGATGCTCAATGGAACTGAAATTTAACCTAAAGGTATTTTCTCTGATCTGCTCTTATGCACTCACGGGTGACCAGGCACATGTACACACACTCTGAATATTCCTCCGTGGGCCCCACTACCATCGATTGGTCATGGATGAGCAGTTTAGCTGGAGGCTGAGACAGGTTTCCAAAGCACAATCACGGCTGGTCATCATCCTGGCAGGCAAGGAAAGAGAGAGAGAGAGACAGATGGAAAAAGTGCATATGAGAGAGAAAGAAGCCTCGGAGGGAAGGAGCAGAAGATGAGTGCGGAGCCATGGGACGAGGCTGCCGTTAGATACCTCACTAATGACTAATGAACGCCCTTTCCTCGCTGATTGAGATTAAGAGGCGACGGACAGCAAGCCTGCAGGAGTCAGCAATGAGTTAGGTCCCTTTACCTCCTACGACCTCTCTCCAACCATCCATCTCATCGTGCCAAATGCATACAGGCTAATTTAAATGTAAAAGAACTGCCTGCTTAAACAGGAAAAGTCTTTCTGAATGACGTGTATTACAAACGTTGAGAGTTTGTTTAGCTTTTTCCTGCCATTTAGAGGCAGGTTGATCTGAAATAGTTGATATACTGTATATAGTATATTGCCTCAGTATGAATTAAAAAAAAAAAATAATTACACAGCATTGTCAGTCTGTGAATAAAAAGAAGGAATCAGCAGAGACGTATATATTTCACTAACCTTGCAAACAGATCCAGTGATTCCAGTGGTTCTTCCTCAAAAGTGCTCACTGTATCAACCTGGAACCTTAAATATAAATCCAGCATTAAAAGACACAATATTTTTTGAGAATAATAAAACAATGTTGGCAATGTTATATTGTCGGCTTTTCTCTGAGGTTAATGTTTTGTTAAGTGACCATTCACAAGCTGTTTAAATGACTTTTTTTTTCTGCGGTTGAAACACTGACTGATTGATTACATTACATATTTGTTTCATTAAATTGTACTGTTTCTTTCAACTTGCCTTCTGATGTTCATTCAGGTGTATTTTGTGCTATAACTAGTATTAAAGAGGAAAAGATGATTGATTCACATGCCACTTGAACTGAGGCGAATACAGCAATCTCACGCCACATTTAAGAGATTTCATTTAAAACAAAATGAAATCTCTTAAATAATCAATGGATTTGAAAATGTTAAATAATATTTCCAACATTTATACCATCAATAAAACACCTCAGAAAAGAAAACAATATAACTCAAGTTAACTGAGTTGGAGCTCACTTTAACCTTCAGAATGTTTGGGTGAATAATTACACAGCATTGTCAGTCTGTGAATAAAAAGAAGGAATCAGCAGAGACGTATATATTTCACTAACCTTGCAAACAGATCCAGTGATTCCAGTGGTTCTTCCTCAAAAGTGCTCACTGTATCAACCTGGAACCTTAAATATAAATCCAGCATTAAAAGACACAATATTTTTTGAGAATAATAAAACAATGTTGGCAATGTTATATTGTCGGCTTTTCTCTGAGGTTAATGTTTTGTTAAGTGACCATTCACAAGCTGTTTAAATGACTTTTTTTTTCTGCGGTTGAAACACTGACTGATTGATTACATTACATATTTGTTTCATTAAATTGTACTGTTTCTTTCAACTTGCCTTCTGATGTTCATTCAGGTGTATTTTGTGCTATAACTAGTATTAAAGAGGAAAAGATGATTGATTCACATGCCACTTGAACTGAGGCGAATACAGCAATCTCACGCCACATTTAAGAGATTTCATTTAAAACAAAATGAATTTGAAAGCTGAGACTTATGTTAAAAGTAACAAAGAACAAAGCTTATAGCAATTATTGGGTGGCTGGCGCACTACAAATAATCAATGGATTTGAAAATGTTAAATAATATTTCCAACATTTATACCATCAATAAAACACCTCAGAAAAGAAAACAATATAACTCAAGTTAACTGAGTTGGAGCCCACTTTAACCTTCAGAATGTTTGGGTGCCCCATACAAATTTATTTGCATAAGGACAAGGGGTTGACTTGTTACGCCACTGTTTCCAACCCATTTTAAGCCAGCAATATAGTAATTTTTGAGTTAAATTAAACAACCCAGCATGTTGGCTCAAACATTTAACCCAACCTGCTAGGTCAACATAACCCAGCATGTGTTCTGTCCAATATTTAACCAGCGCAGGGTTGCCAAATAACCCAAAAATGGTTGTTTTTACCCTGCATTTTTTAGCATTTGTGGAAAATACGTAGAAGTAAATCAAATTAAAACCTTTTCTGTATTGTGCTTGTCATGTGAGCAGTATCCATCAGACAGTAAGTGAGCGGTCTGTGGGTGTGCCGTCTGAGAATACCAATGCTGAAATCTAACTGCTCAATGGTTACTCAGTGCTTTCATGTTCCACTAACCCCCCAAATTGAAACACGCGCTGTTTTCTTCGACTGACAGGGCTGTGCCAAAGTGAGTCTTTTAAGTTGCATTGGCAGAGAGCCATTGCCTAACACTTACTTGGATATACACACACACAGGCAATGAGGCTGTGTCATTCCATAACAGCGACATCCTGCCTGTGCGGAGCGACGGCGGTGGTGAGTCACACGTGATAAACCTCTATCCTAACCTTTGACTCCACACAAGAATATGAATGGCCAATTCAAGTCAATGGCCCTTTCAAAAACTTGACATTTGACCAGCCTGTGAATTCTGCTCTACACGTTCTGTCGTTTCACAGGTTCTGACGGTCAGGATTAGAAACTCATTTTATTCAAGGGTCTTTTACTGCTGGCTTGGTCAATATTGCCTGACAGGGAAGGAAATTCATTCCATTCCATTTGCAGGACCGGAATTATTATATTTGCTGTTGCTAAATACTCCCTTCACTTCAGGTCAGCATTGTGCCATCTGGTATGGGGACGAGCAAGAATAGGAATGAAAAGAAGACCACCCATTCAAGAGATTCAGAGAATTTGTTCTTTCTTTTCATATAACTCATATTTTATATAATTCATTAGATTTCTTATAATTTTATGGAATTGCAGAGAATTTTTTACAGTTGAAAAAAACATTTCCCAAAAAAAAAAAAAAAACGTGTGTGTGTGTGTGTTTTTTTTTGTTTGTTTTTTTTGTGGCCATAACGCAGTATATTTTTAACTAAAATGATCAGGCTGCCTTGCTGCTGCTTATATCCAAGGGTGATAATGTTCATTTGTCTCAGTGTATATTGATTTGATAGCTGCTTTATTAATATGCAACTGGGGTATTAATTGTGTAAGAGGCCCGTTGCCAGGCTGGAATCAATTTGTAATTTATGATGAAACTCAGTGATATCAAATATATTTGTGCGAGCCAGCAAGTGTCTGCATGGGGGGAAAAGCCGATAGAGACTGTGTGAAAAAAAGGGGAAGGAAGAAATGTGAGGACAAGCTAAGAGGAAAGTCAGTGGGTGAAATAATGGTCCCACAAAAGCCTCTCAATGCTTCCAAATACTGTTGATGGTGTGTGTTTTTTGGAAGCTCACAGTTGAGAATGTTATACCTCTGAGTATCGTTAGTGTGAGCAAAACAGATCAATGAAAACACCTTTTCACCTTAATATTTTGATGTACTGACACAGAGAAGAAACCGAAACCATTTTCATGGGAGAGAATTTGAGTGTTTCTTTTACTAACACTGAAAAAAAGTGCAAACTATAGCAAATGAACATTTATCTTGAGTCAAGGACTGAAATAACCCTCCCAAACTTCTGATAGAATTGATAATGTGAATCAATACAGTCGAATGGCTTTAAGATTTTGGTGTGCATCTGACAACTGTGGCTGTCAATGAAGGTGGGTCAATACTTTCTGATGGGCTTTCAACATTAACTTTTCACCTGCACAGTAAAAACCTCTACACAATGTGAACCTCGCTTTAAGAAATAAGGCAATACTGCAAGCCCTTTTTGAGTAAACTCAATTAAAGTCTGTCCAACTGAAATTATACAGCAAAGGCAGGAAATCTAACCAATTTGTTTTAATGAGTTGTGGGACACAATTATATTAGTTTGTGAATACAAGTTAACATGTCTTGAATTATAAAGACAGTCAACTCAATATTTAAAGCTACATTAATTCAGAAACATAAACCATTCTATTTGAACTTGCTTGTTCAATAAATCTTCAGTCAATAAATGTAACTATAAATACAACTTTATCATAATTAAAATTTTATACATGGGTTCAATTGATTAAGTTAGCACAGCTCTGCAAAGCAAAGATCATGCAGTATCTGGAGATAAGTAAGTATGGCAGACACAACCATCATTTCAATAGTTTCATATTGACAGCAGACTAACTTCAGAGCTTAATACACAAACCTCAACAAACATCATTAAGGAAATAGATGAGCTCTGAACACCATCACCACACAACAAATAACTAACAGTGGTGATAAAACAACAACAGCAGCAGCAGCAGCATAAATAAAGCCAGTAAACAATAAAATAATAATTCTATAACACTATCTGTATCATTTATATGCCACATGCATGCTGGGAATAAGAAAACAATGATGCAACAATGGGTTTTGTTCAAGTGGAATGGCAGTTCAAATCTGTTCAAATTAAAACTATTCTAATAAAAAAAAACAATTTAAAAATTATATTTAAATTAATCATTTCAGTTTAACAATTTAATAATAATTGCAATCATTTCAATAATAAATTAATTTAAAACAGTTATTGCAAATGGCATGTTCAGAAAGACTATGTAACTTCTTGTTTCACAGTGTTTTTAAAGGTGCCATAAATGCAATCCAATAACTGGCCATAACTACATATTAAACAAGAATAGTAATCAAAGCAGTATCATTTATTTTATAAAATACTTATAAGACAGAAAACTCATACATTTCATCTTTAACTAAACACATTGTCATATGACAAATGCAGAAAACGTTTTCTCATAATAAGGTCATTCTTTTTAGTACATTGACATTACAAAATGCCATTTTGTCTTGGTGTTGTTTTTAACTTCTGGCAGTCTGATCAAATAATGAGGCAAGAGAAAGATCCCCAGTGGAAATGGTATGTCAGATCAAGCGCACTGCATTACGGCATGCAGTATCCCATATGTCCTCTACTGAAGTATGCTTAGTATATCTTAAAATATACTCTAGTGTATTCCATGTAACATAAAACTTGCTGTACACAGTATACATACTGCATACAGCAGAAACAGTAACAGAAGTATGGCATATTTCAAAAAGCCACTGTTAAATATAAATATATTTTATCTATAGTCCCAGTTAGGATGGTGAGAACAACATCGGTTGGAATATTGTTAGTCTATGATGTGTTTGTACTGTAAATACTGTAAATACAACAATTTTGATCTCTGCCTTGCTTTCCAGTGAGAACAACATAAGCATTTGTCAACTGCTGTCAGACTGAGTATCTAGTAGGATGGTGAGAACAACATCGGTTGGAATATTGTTAGTCTATGATGTGTTTGTACTGTAAATACTTCATATTACAAAAATTTTGATCTCTGCCTTGCTTTCCAGTGAGAACAACATAAGCATTTGTCAACTGCTGTCAGACTGAGTATCTAATTAATGTCAATGAATTTATTTGCTAAATTTTGAGATTACACATATACAGAAAATGTCCAATTAAACTTTTTTACTTTTGTTAGGACAATGATTTCACAGTGTATGTGTATATGTGTCATATCAGTCATTCTCATTAGGCCTCAGCAGGCCATTCCTAAACCGCACTGTCAACAGAAAGCCACAGTTTACAATTCATAATCAAGATTTATCAAAGCTGACACTTTGTGGTCAAAGAATGCCACCTCTTGCATTTGCCTGTATGATTGATTGAGTGAGGCTGAACTGTGTCAGGTGGAATTTATCCTTTAGCTCAAACCACAGAATGAAGAGCACTGTCTCGATTGCCATATGATCCTAAATAATTAATGTTTCTATTTGTGAATGCTCACACCAGTGGGCATTAGCGCTGAGTGCAATTGTTCTTCCTATAAACTCACACAGAAGTCCATTATCTCGCTTTACTGTAAGATTTACGTTCAACCTTTAGAGAAAAACAGCATTAGCAGATTTGACCACTCAACCATGGGATATTCTCCTCCCTCCTTGTGGAAGAAGCCTTCCTTTGTTTTTTACACCTTCTCAGTGTCCAGGATGTTCTATGCTGACTGACATATTACAAATTAGTTTTTCCCAAACTGCACAGTTGAGTACAACTGGAAACAGCTAACTGCAGAAATTGGTGAATTCAACTCGATAGATAGATAGATAGATAGATAGATAGGTAGCGTCTCTTTAGTAGCAATACAGCTGTGTCTCATTTCAAAGACTTTGCCCTCCAGACGTCACATTTTCGGCTGCATCCATCATTGAAGATGTCTACCATTATTATTTTTAAAAAGTAACCATTATATAATTGACTGCTATTCCTTCGAGGCATAAATTACAGTAATTTCGTTCTTACTTTTTTAGAACAGTTGCTTTTCTAAAATGAGACCACCACAATTATGTTTTTGGCCATCAAATGCGACCTCCGGAACGTGCAGCCTTCGAAATGAGAGACAGCACATGTATTGTTCATTAACGACTATCTGGGAAGGGAACTTAGAATGTGAAGGGTTTATTCAAGGGCACAGAAAATGCCATGGATTTCTTATTTTAGTACGGTGTTCCATCCACATCAACGGAAGATGTGCATGTGCGAGGAAGTGAACATATATCTTTTTTTAAGGTTCATTGACTCTATAACAGAGAATATGTCTTTATGGGTGGAGATCTATAGAGATGTGCAAATCAGTGAGCGTTTTTGATTTCACTTGATTCCATGTGAACCAGCAGTTGCAACCAACTTCGGTATTGTGACATATTTCTAAGGGAAACTAAATATACTTGGCTTAATTTGAGGGCACCTTCTCGCCATCTCTTACTCACCTGACGGTTAAAAGGAAGTGGGTAAGGATGTTCAACCCTAGCCGTCAAACTGACGTCATTAGATAAGGAACATGTCGCAAATCCAAAGGAGAAGGAAATGTTCAGATTTTGACTAAATGTGTGTTCTCGATTCCACTTTAAATGAATAAAGTCCATGTGAACCAGCAGTTGCAACCAACCGAGTAAAAAACTATGTTCTTGGCTTAATTTTAGGGCAGCTTCTTAAGTAAATAGGGTCAATTTTGATTTCATTGCTCTTGAAATAAGGTATCAATATAGATTACACAAGTAGGCCGATACACACTTTGAACTTAGTAGAAAGCTAATTGGTAATGAACAGATGATACTGAACATGTCTTCCTATAGTTATCGCTGTGATTGACATGATGAAGTATTGCAAAGGTTTTAATGGCTTAAATGCTCTTTACACTTGCTGTGACTTCTGAAGTACGCTTGTGCATAAGCAACTTAATTTTCACATTATCTTTTAAGGAAATTACTGCGCAGATCAATCCCACAAAGTGAGTCATCCGTACCTCCCAATTACAAAAGATTAAAATCAGCCGTGCAGGATGGAAGCACTATTGGTGTGCTGGAGTTACTGACAGCACATAAAAAAAGAGCAATTTTGGAAGCAAGTACAAAGATATATTACTGGTTTCTTATTCAAAAGATTTAAATGAGGTTGCTTTTGACCCATAGCAGTGGTACGATGCCATTTTTAAAGATTTACAAATATGCAAATACATTCTCTGGAATGCTGGAGCGCCTGGTAGCACTGAGGGAACTGGGTCCCTCATGATTAAGATCCGCATCCTTCCCCAGGTGAGCTAGTCTCCAGAGACTTTTCATCTTACTGATGCTTTCCAGGCTTCTCGTCTCTTGAAAATGACAAAAAGCATTCCTTTATGAGAAGACTGCATTTATTTATTCTGGGACGTGTTTATGGCAAAGAACTGATGTCTCTATGCATGTCCTCCAAATTGCAAGGAGGTATTTATTTATTTAAATCATTTTGGTACCTTGTCCACACACTTGAACTGAACTATGTTGTTTAAAATGCAATCCCAGTATGTTATGCACTCTGTAATTTAAACGCTTTTTTCTTTACCTCTAATAAAAAGCAACCCACTGGGCAGTGTGATTTAGCGTTGGGTTGTGGGTTTTTAATGCGGAGGAAAAAGTTTCCTGCTTCCAGGTGAACCACCTATGCATTGTTTCATAATTAATAAGCTAATAAAGACACTAGAGAAAACCTAAAGCTTCTGCTGAACTCCCAGAGGTAATTAGCACCTCTATAAGCATGCAACTTCACAGAATCCTCCTGAATAATTGTTTCTCCCACCCAAAGGATTTCATCAACCTCTGTGTGGCGAAACAGAGGAAGGAAAAAAAGTGTGGAATATTTCAGCTGTTGTTTAACATTCAGTGGAGCCTGAAATGAAACATGGTTTAGATCTGTAAATCTTGAAGTGGTATATATCGCTGCTTGTTTTTAAACACCGACCATGTGGATCACAAAATATAATCTATTTTGCTATTAAAGCCAGGAATAAGGGATAAGACAATGACAACACAACAATGACGAATACTGATTGGAGATCAGGGGCTGACAAGCTCCAAAAAACAACATAAAGCACTATGAAATTACCATAATAATAGCTACGACTCATGCACTATATTCTAATCAATGTGATATTCCTTTAGTTCAATAAACAGGAAGTTAAGATTGAGTAAATTCGATTTTAGACACAATATTTCAATCAATGAATAGGTGTTTTTGAACAAATCTATTGAGTGACTGGTTTAATGACTCATTCATAAAGACGGTCACTTTGTTCATTTCTGATTGAATCAGTGTTTATAAACAAATCGGTTAAGTGAACAGTTTAATGAGTCACTCATAAGGCATCAAGTCATCACTTGTTTCATTCTTGAATGAATCAGCATTTATATACAAATCAGTTCAGTGGACGTTTCAGAGTTTATTTCCCGAATGATTTCCTTATTTTGAATGAATCAGTTAAATGAATATTTTAATGACATTTAACTCTAATACATATTATCTGTTCATGAAATCAGAACAAAAGTTTTCTTGACGTAAAAATGATGATGTAAAATAAATCCATTCATTGTGGTTTGTTTAAAATAGGAGAGCAAGGGCTGGAGAATGCCAACAATTCAAGACAATATCAAGGGAGTTAGAGAGCTCTCATTGTCATAGCATACTCTGAATAAACTCAGAGTGCAAGCAGAAAGCACATGGAAATGTGAGGAAACAATTCATATTCTGAAATATGTGTGCTTTGAGATCCAAAGCCAATTTCACATGGACAGATGAAATATTGATTTAAGTAGCTGAAACCCCCGAGCTGCAATAGTTTTGCTTAAAACATCACATAATTCAGTTTACCCAGTTCAAACACTAACAAACAGATCTTTGTGTAAAGACGTGGCCACAGTTTCCTTCCTGTGTGTATGGAAGCATATCCATACCTACATTTGAAACCTGACTGCAAACTGCAAGACAATGTACTACTAGTAGATAGCATCAGTGCTGTCACTCGTCTAGAGCAGGAATAAAACAGATAGCAGAATACTTAAAGCTCTAGCTCATCTATCATGCATTGAAATTACAGTCAAGTCAGCGGCAGGTCACCTGAGACTGCGATTCTGTATCATTGTGGTAGAAATGTATGTCTACCACAGGATCAAACTACTATGACACTAATCCTGTCTCCATCCCAATGTAACTCTGGATATTCTATATGCATGATGAGATCAAAGACATGCAGAGACATTTCATTGATTGTGTGGAGGTGCTTGTGTATGTGTGTGAGACTCAGTCTTTTGCACAACGTTGTTTCCTTACATTATTTGATCAGTTCAGATGTAACAAGAGTAATCAGAGAGCAGTAAAACATCATAGAAAATCAAATTAAAATCTGGACTTATAACAGGTCTAGACTAAAAACAATATGCCTGGTCAATATGGCTAAAAATATATGCCAAAAATGGGAAATTTTAGTATTTGTAAACACTGCCTTCTCCTAATAAGCACTAATATGTCGTACGCTCTTATCATTTTAGATATATTTAATCATATAATGCAAGATATATATCTTATGACATAAAGCTGACTCTTCTTTGTGGAAATGCTCCCAGAATCTGCACGAATGAGCAAGCAGTTTTTTAAACAAAATGCATTATTGCATAATTTTAGTCTTTGGACTTTCTAATTCTATTTACCAAACCTGCAAGCATGGCAGCATCGCGCTGCTCATCACTTTAGGCCATGTTGGCAGGTAAGCATTTGATTTACTGCTACCATTAATGGTGTGTTTTGAAAGGCAGGAGACTACAGCAAACATGGTTTTCCAAGTGATTTTCTCACCCCTGTGACTCTTCCCTCTGTGCTGTTAAAACGTGCAGCTCAAATATGAAGAAATAACCAACAGAAAGATTGGAAGGGTCATGTTTGCACAAAGCTGGCCTTTGATATCTCACTACTATTGGCCTGCAGATTGCAGCAACTTGATAATTCACTTTCAAACAATATTAAAAAATACTTTTTATCTTGAGAGTTCTTTTCTTGCCTAAAATAAATGCAAATTCGGGCATTTATGGTTTAACAAAAGCTTACCTTCGACATTCCAACAACAAAAGACATAATCAGAATCAGAATCATTATCAGAATCAGAATTAGCTTTATTCGCCAGGTGTGTGCAAACACACGAGGAATTTGTTGTGGTTTTTTTAAGGTGCTCCTGGTACATACATACATGCATACATACATACATACATACATATCGGACATGAGAACAGAAAAAAAAAAAAAAAAAAACATAGTAAAAACTTAACAATAAATAATGTGTATGAATCTGGAACAGTAGATTTATGTACAGATTTGTGCATTATTTACTCTATATAGAACTGTATAAATAAAGAGATATGCATATGTATTTACATAATACTTGAGAATACTTGAGAATAATACTTGAGAATACTTGTTACATGCTAATGCTAATAATGCATTAGCATGTAACAGATAATACGTTAGAAGCAGATTCTCATCGCAGTTGTCAAATCAAGTTAATGCATGTAAAAACAATATTTTTTGTTTGATTATTTGATTGATGTCACACCTTAGACCAAATGTAATCTTTTGAATGTCTAATATATTGTACTGACAGGCCTGTATAGTGTGCAGTGTCCTTACAGATCCTGTCTAAATAAAGGCAAAAATGCTATAGCATTCTTGCAATTCTACATAAGTGTTAAAACATTACAACTTAAGCAACTCAAAACTGGAGCTAAAACTAGGAAATGTTGGCCTCAAAACTGGGGAGAAGAGCAAGCTTTGATGTTACACATGTTAATCATCCACTTAAACTCAAGTAGAGCGATTAAATGTGCCTGTCGAGTCCCGCAAGGTTTTAATCAAGCCTTTCTTCTTGTTTTTTCACACTTTGCATTCTTTAACACCTTACATACATCAACTTCACATGTGTCTAAAGTGGGTCAGCCATCATTGTGTTCATTATTCCCTCAACAGCATCATGGCCACCACAAACAATTTCTCAGAAAACCTTTTGAAGAAAAATGATTTGTGCTAATGAATTTCATGACTGTGATGTTCTTCACCATCTATATTCCTCAAGTTAAGTGCTTCAGTCATTCGTTTGTGCAAAATGTGCGTTTGTGTATGTCAATCTCATTTAATTGTCTTGTCTTATTTTTAGAATCCCATGCATCTTCTGTTTTCCCATGTTTTGCACTCTTGCTCTGGTTTAATGCTGTGCTTACCAAAGATCAAGATATTATTCAGAATTTAAAGGAATAGTGCACCCAAAAATAAAAATCTGCTTAAAATTTACCATTAGACAATCCAATTTAGCATTATGCCACTTGCTCACTAATGGATCATGTGCAGTGAATGGGTGCCGTCAGAATGAGAGTCCAAAAAGCTAATAAGAAAAATCACAATAATCCACAAGTACATCTCATGAAGTGAAAATCTGCATGTTTGTAAGAAACAAGTCCATCATTAAGGTGTTTTGACTTTAAACCATCACTTCCAGCCAATATTTTAATCCATAATCTACACCAATTTTACCTTTATGGCTATAAGAGCTTGTCACTAAGGCCGTACCCTCAAAGGGACACATTTGTACCTTATTTACCCCTAAAGGGTTCATATTAGTAAAAGTATTACATATTACTATTTTAAGGGCAAATATTACTATTCAAAAATACAAATATGCACCCTTTAGGGGTAAAGAAGGTACAAAGGTGTCCCTTTGAGTGTATGGCTCCAGAAACAAGCTGTTATACCCCTAAAGGTAGTGATGGGACGATTGATACCGAGGCTCCGATGCAGTTTTCAAAGCACTATTGTATCACACACTGTGCCGACGATGCTTGTATCGAAATGACAATACCACGTGATTGATGACGTTAGACGCTTCGAACATCATGCAGTATTGGAAGGTCGGGACAGCTGGTTTGAAAAAAATCGGCGCTTCGCATGACTCTTGTGTTTGACTTTACATTGACTTGGTTGTGTGTGTGTGTGTGTGTGTGTGTGTGTGTGTGTACACTTATTTGGGATTCAGTAGAATAGTTTAGAATAACCTCAACACCAGACAGAAACTGAATGCACGTCACACCTCTATTGCATTTTATCATGTTCTAGCTGGGGTCTCAGAGACCCCGAACAGCTCACCCAAAATATTTTTGCTACTACTCACGTCAATTATTAATTATTATCACACATTTGTATATTTTATATTATTGATCAATATGTGAATCCACTGACCGGACTACGCATGACACGAGTTGGCACAGATTAAAAACTTTTTCAAACCATCCTCTGCTCTGCGATGTTTCGTTAGACAGGCTGGAGAAACCGAGTCTGACCACCAGATGTCGCTAATGCGCACTGTGTTAAA
>NW_015636845.1:116789-117439 GCF_001515625.1 Sinocyclocheilus rhinocerous
AGTTGGTGTTTTTTCAATGTAGGCTTCAGACACGGGTCACGACGAGGCGTTCCCCATAGCGACCCCTAGAGGACGCAGTGTCTCGTTCCCCTCAGGGAACCATGGTTACACAAGTAACCCGAGACGTTTTTCGGCACAATTTGATGAAAGCCTCAAACGGTTCAGAAAGCCTCGGTTTCCCAACACTACCTAAAAGTACAGTTTTTGCACTTTTTTTTCTGACAGTGCATAATAACACTTCCTCCAGTGAAAAAGTTGTCCTTTCACATAAAAATCCACCAAAATATTTGGTTTTGCTTATAAATTGTGCTCGATCTGTGCGTAGCTACTTCTCCCTTGATTCCATTTTTTGGGGGAACTATTCCAAAGACAAAAACCAAATATGTTTAGACAACTTCTAAGAAAGGGAATATTGGACTGGACTGGTCTTGTCAAGTTAACCAACACATGGGGCCTGTTTACACCTGGTAATTTCATGCGTTTTCGCTGATTGGATATCTATCTGATTTGTTAAAACGTTTCCATTTACACTTGGCCACATAAATGTGTCATCGCAAAACGGATATAAATCCGATCTTCAATTCCCGCGCTATATTTAAATTTAACGGAGTTCACGTCAACGAAATCAAAAGATAAGCGCTGCATTTTAT
>NW_015636845.1:117907-121309 GCF_001515625.1 Sinocyclocheilus rhinocerous
GCAGCATCAGCACTGGAAAGATAAGTTTGTCTTACTACTTTTAATGAAGATGATTGTGTGTTGACCGTCTGCGTCTTACTTTCAGTTTCATTCGCGGCAGTTTGCGCGTCGGCTTGCTGAAGAGATCCGCTACTCGTCCGCAGCGATGCTTGTTGCATTAGCGCAGTCTGACTAATGTCATATAGCCTATAACACGCTCTCACACGTTTATTATTTTATAATTTTGGGATTAGTAAAATTTACATATGTGGTTTCAACAACCAGATGCATTGTCCAGTTTCGTCTGGAATGCGGCCCAGACCACCTCCTGAAGTTGTTTGAGCGATCGGATTTATATCCGTCTCGAATGCGTTTCGGAGGGCATTTACACCTGGTCTTTTCACGATCGGATAGCTATCCGATCAGAAAAAAACGCATGAAGCGACCAGGTGTAAACAGGCCCATGGTGTCATGGCAGTTCGTAACTATTTCGAAGTTTTGGTTACTTATGCCACAGTTATGGTTATGTTTAGGGATGCACTTTCATGCTTAAAAAAAGAGAGAGAGAAAAAAGAAGCTTTTGTGTAATTTACATCATACAAATTAATATAAAAGCGCCACCTCAAAAAATTGTTGTTTTCCTGTGAGATCCGGTTGGTTTAACTGGTTCAAATTGATTTAACTATTGTTAATTTGCCAGACCACTTAGTCTAAACCTAAAAAAGAGTCAAAACAGCATTGAAAATAATTATTCATGTCAGGACACTGATGTTTACCGTTTAAACCCAATGGAGAGGAGTAGATTAGTTCCATCACATACTTGAGAGGTTTTGAAGGAGTATTTTCTGAAAGGCTAACACTCTCCGATCTATCGGTGAAGCCTGGCTCACTAAGTCCTGCACCTCAGGAGGATTGCCTTTGAAAAGCTGAAGTACGAATATCTATTTAGGGCACATAAAACCACTGATCCATTTGAACTCTTTCTCGTTCTCTCCTGTTGGTCACTAGAAATCTTTTCCCACTCCACACTCTTACTATTAAACTGTTTACTCTCGTGTTAAGGGAGTTGCTGCATAATTCATTGAGCAGATATTAGTCTCATTGATTACATTCCAGTCGCACATATTTAGACATGTATGGAGCAGCTTTAAACCCCCCAGAGTGTGATCAACTGATGAATGTGCCATTTCCTCGAAACAGCACCCACTTTTGCTTCAACCTTCATCTTGGCTCTGTAAAGTGACCTTAAGTAAGTATCAACCTTTCCTGACACTAACATGACGTCGCTCAATAGAGTTTTTTTCTACAAACGAAGACTGAATTCAGACAGCAGACCTGCCCAAAGCTTTTCAAAACCGACACATTCTCCAAGGCGCCATGAGCAGCCTGACAGGTTATCAAAATGTGGCTAAGATGATTTAATCCTCCCCTCACAAGCTTGTCGAAATACCAGCAGAATACGTCAGTCTCCATATTATGATGTTCTAAACTGTTAAGAACTTTTTTCTTCAAACACCCTTTTAACCTCTATTAAATTCAAGGGAATCTCTGCCAATCAGTCACTGATGAGCAGCCAATTAATTAAAATAGTAGTCAATTAAGAATCTAGGGGTGGCCAGATGTGGTTCTTCATCCCATGTTATGCACAGATCGAATGAGGTTGTGAAAATAATTTGATGACATGTTTGATAAAAATGAAAGTTAGAGTTAGATACTGGCAAAAAATAACTTCCTTTTGAGTTATTCAATACAACTTATTCTTTATATGCTTATGCACTTCATCTGTTGTTTTTTCCCTGTGGTGGTAATGATTTGAACCATTTTTTTTTTTACATATTTGTAATCCTTAAAATATATTTTTCATTTGTTCTTCAGGTAAAACTATATGTTCAGGTCTCATTCAATGAGAAATCTGCTGTCATTTATCTTGCAACCACTTTATTTATTAGAGTCTAATATTGAACAATAATTCAGTGTATGATTTATATAATATGCATTATGTTACTATGACTACATAGATCTGACAGGCTTTTTTAAAGTAACTAATAAAATTAATTTCGCAATGTGTTACTTTTTAAATTCATCTTCAGTATTTATATAATTATCTAACTATACTATGTTTGATGAATGCAGATGCTCATACTTTGCAGTAAAATAATATTTATTTTAACAATTTACAATTTACAAAATAATATTAAATATTAAAACTCTGAAGATGTTTTATGATACATACATTTTTCAAACATTGATCTGTAAGACTCATAATACAGAATCAACTAAATTTTTGCCAAAAATGGAGAAGTAATATCTTATACGTTGTTAAAAGTATGTATCTGTCTTTATAGAGATATCATTCATCTTACATATAATGTTTGTTATGTTTGCAGCCAGATAGTAATTTTTAAGTTTGGGTAGAGATATCCCTTCACACGGTTTATTTGTTTTTTTAATAATCTGCAGTTTTAAGGCTTTCGACCCGAATGTCTAAATAAATTTACTTAGCAATTTATCCAAATGTTAAAGTATTTTTTGGGAATAAATAAATTACATATCCAGCACACTTAGGCATCGGTAGTCTCATATTTACTGTTAAAAAGAACGAATGATTATGATGAATAAACCTAAAGAATAAGTAGTTAAAATCTGCAATATAATCGTGGACTCAATGTGAAGCTCTCATTCCAAACAGACAGTCTTAAAATACGTAGATCCTTGAAAGCACATCTATATCTCGTCATATCGAATCTGTCTGATGGAAATCATGGATGGCATACATTGATCCCTCATCATGTCTCTGTGACATTTACTCATTTAAAGGCAAACTACTCTTCAACATCCAGCATTGCTCGGCAGTTTGGCAAATGACTTATGCATCACACAGCATGACTAATGAGTCACTAACAAACTTGATTCTGTGGGCAGATCTTTTCACATTTAAAGACATAATTGAGTTGGGGATGGTAGTAATTATAGGGCTGGGACTTGTTTGACAACTGCGTATTCAGGTTTAAAACATTAAGACTCTGATTTTGTGCTGTTAAAAATAAGAGATAGAGGACTTTCTGCATTCATCTGCCTACATGCTTTATTATGCTCATGTCATGAGTTTAACTTCAAATTGATGAGCCCAAACTCTGGGGCTTGTTCATCAAGTTCTGTGTCCACCAACTCCAGATTAAAAGTCATTATTAAAAGAGAGGGAAAAAACAGTGAAAGAGAGAATGGAGGAGGAACAGGCTTCCATAAATGTGCATACAATAGAGACAACAACTGCATCCTTTGGTAAAGTTCTTATATAAAATTAAAGGGGTCATATGATGCTGCTAAAAATAACATTATTTTGTGTATTTGGTGTAATGAAATGTGTTTATGCGGTTTAAAGTAAAAAAAACACATTATTTTCCACATCCTGTACATTATTGT
>NW_015636845.1:121426-122897 GCF_001515625.1 Sinocyclocheilus rhinocerous
TTTCCTCAGCGACCAGCACAGATCAGCTCCAGGTATGACGAAGCGGATATCGTCCTCTTTTGGAAGACCAAACAAAGTAGTTTCGCTTTCACAACGAATCACACAGCGTCTTCACGACATGGCGGCTGCAACAATACTTACAGCGAGAAAAGTTACGCCTTCTTTCTTTGTGTGAACATTTGGGCGGCGTTATGCAAATCTTCCCGCATAGTGAGGTAGATATGTGGGGGCGTGTTCGAACGAGCCGTTTTAGGGGGGTGTGGCTGACTCTTAACTTTTATAAAGAATATCTCTTTGGATTTGAGACTTTAGTCTTTGCAAATTTACAGATCTTCTTTATGCACCAAGAGCTTGTAACACTCCAAAGAGAAAGGAAAAAATGAAATCGCATCATATGACCCCTTTAAATAATGGTGATATACTGGAGCACAGGTCCCCATCAAAAAATATCCCAATATTTGATACTCTTTTTTAGATATGGATATATTTATATACTGGCTTTGCAGTACAGAGTGGAGCTGCTTCATTACTGATAAATGATAAAAGACATTTGCAATTTTGTTTCCTACAATGGATTGTATGTTAATATCTCATTCAAGCTCTTTTTGTTTTCTGTCTCATATCCTGTTACTATTTCTGTGTGAGAAGCCACTGCATACAACTGACCTGTCCAATGAATCAAAATTAATCACAGACCTTTATGCAAACCCATTTGACCAATTAGATCAAAAGAGTGACTGATCTGCAAATCTGCCATTGCTAATTTAGATTGTAAATCGTTAAAAGAAAATCCACATGAAATGATTGCTGAAATGTTACAAGGGAAATTATTCTCAGGTCTGTATATGGTAATCTCCACCGTGAGACAAGGATTTGTCAGTAATCTTTTACTGGGGCACAGTGGTATTTTTCAGTGACTCTTTCTGCAGGTTACATCACCGGTAGGTAGCGACAAGTGACAAGTCTTTATGAGTGAGCCACTACAGCATTAATTTATTGATTAATTCATTTAAAAACACTGATTCAATCAAGTAATGAAACAAGGTGCTGTATTAATTAGAAAATAGTTTGAATCAGATTTGTTTATTAAATTACTCATTCAGGAGAGTAATCTTGCTACTGCTTGGAGGCAGAGTGGTTATATCCAAATATGCATACTTCCCTTATGACCTTATGTAGCTCCACCCCTTTTCATCACATGTGCTCTTTGTCTTCCACAGCGTACAAGATCGTACAAATTTATAATTGAACTGCTCGCTTTAAAATCTTCCTAGTCTACTGACATTTGTTATGAAATCGTCCCAGGTTACGTATGTAACCATGGTTCCCCGAGGGAACGAGACACTGCGTCGGAAAACGCTAGGGGAACGCCTTCAGCGATACCAAGCTCTGAATCATATGTGTAATCAGTCCAATCGATGGGAGAGACGTCAGAGGCGGGTGACGTCATGACCAGGAAGCTTTAAAAGCA
>NW_015636845.1:123037-162934 GCF_001515625.1 Sinocyclocheilus rhinocerous
GATCGGGGGAAAGGCGTACAGACGAAGCCTCGGCCAAGTCTGTACCATAGCATCCAGCCCCAGTGGAGCTGGATGAGTCAGAGAGAACCAGAGGGGACATTGCGATGTCTGACAAGTCGCAAACAAGTCCACCTGCTTTTTCAAAAACTCTCCATATCTGCTTCACCACCTCGGGGTGTAGCATCCATTCCCCGGGCCTCGGCCCCTGCCTCGACAGGATGTCTGCTCCCATATTGAGATGCCCAGGAATATGAACTGCCCTCAGCGAGAGGAGCTTGCCCTGGGACCACACAAGTAGAACGATCTCCTGAGGGCGCTGAGGAGAGACCGACACCGTGTAATGCGGTGCACCCCACTCTTCCCCAGTAGGGGCCACCCTCAGCAGTCCTGGGCTTAAAAATGTCAGGACCGCTTCGTCGAGGGCTTCCTAGACTGAAGCACGACCCTCAGATCGGGCCTCGCCTTAGAAGCCCCCGACTTAGAGCGCCGCCGTCCTCGGTCCCGCTGCGGGGCAGCGCGAGAGGCAACGCTCTGTTTTTGGACCTCCCTATATGAGGAGCTGGTACCCGGCTGGGGCTGCTCCCGCCCAGCAGCCCCCAGAGCTATAGAACGGCGAGGGAGAAACCGCTGGAATGCTGCCGCCTGTCTACGAGCCTCCTGGTATCTGTCAATGACAGAACTGACGGCGTCGCCGAACAGAACAGAAGGCGCAAGCGGGGCATCCATGAGGCAGACCCTGTCCTTCTCTTTCATATCGGACAGGGTCAACCATAAATGCCTCTCCGCCGCCACCAGAGCTGCCATGGACCGCTCAAAAGCACGGGCGGTCTCCTTGGTGGCGCAATCCGGGAGCGAAGCAAACGCAGTGGCAACTGCTCACAATGCGGGCAGTCGGCCCCCTCGAGAGCCGACGCCGCGTGCTCTGCTCCCAAGCAGACCACGCACAAACTGTGTTTATCCCCACTTGTGATGTAGCATGGGCAGGGAGGAACACACAGTCTATACTTTACTGTTGCTTTAGACATGCTGGAGCTTTATGTTGCTGAATGCTTTGTGTAACTTGGACAGACAACAGTAAATAAGACTCACAGAACATAGATCGTGACCGACACACACAGAGAGCTTTGCTGAATGACAGAAAGCTAACGCCGGCTGCACCTGCTCACAATGCGGACAGTCGGCCCCCTCGAGAACCGACGCTGCGTGCTCTGCTCCCAAGCAGACCACGCACAAACTGTGTGTATCCCCACTTGTGATGTAGCATGGGCAGGGAGGAACACACAGTCTATACTTTACTGTTGCTTTATGTTGCTGAATGCTTTGTGTAACTTGGACAGACAACAGTAAATAAGACTCACAGAACATAAATCGTGACCGACACACACAGAGAGCTTTGCTGAATGACAGAAAGCTAACGCCGGCTGCACCTCACGTGCTTTTAAAGCTTCCTGGTCATGACGTCACCCGCCTCTGACGTCTCGCCCATCGATTGGACTGATTACACATATGATTCAGAGCTTGGTATCGCTGAAGGCGTTCCCCTAGCGTTTTCCGACGCGGCTCGAGTTCCTGAAGGGGAACTGTTTCAAACATTACAATGCTCATGATAACTTTCATTAATGCTACAATAAGTAAATCCACTTCACCAGCTAATTACTCTTCAACAGTGATGCTATAGAGCTTAAAAAACAGATGCTCAAAGATGGCTGCACACTTGTTTCTCTGATGCATAAAGTCTAGGAGAAAAAGCAGTATGTGATAAGAGTAGTATGTATGAATTCCCGTTATTTATAGAACAGAATGACCTACTACATCAGAAATTCTAAAGTGTATGTCGCTTCAATCTATCAGTAGACAAAGCAATATTGCTTCTAAAATGTAAATTGCTTCTAAATTGCTTTGCTAGTTACTGTTGTATTTTAATAAAGCAATATCACACTTGCAGTTGATTGAATAGCAACACTCTTGCTCCTTTGAACATTTTGCTATTATTTACTCACCCTCATCATGTCATTCCTAAACCAGCTTAACATCTTTTGGGAGCCACTTAAAGAGAGTCCTGCGGGAACAACACGAGGATAAATAAATTATGACAGAATTTTAATTTTGGGGTAAACTGATCAAATATCATTGATATATGGTAACAATAAACTCAATTTCAATATAAAGTATTAAAGTGGGCTGTTTACATAAAATAATAACAGTAAACAATAAATAACAATATAAATAGTGTTAAAATAATGTGCTAAGTAAAAAATAAATGTAAGATGTAACAATGATGTACAATGATGGAAAACTCTAATTATTGCAGATAGACGAGATAAAATGAAAGAACACAGTAGCAAATACTGTACAACATCAGACCATTACTCTCATAGTAGACCTTTGTGTGGCAGGGAATTTGAGATATGAGAACCAGGAAAAGCTTTCATATATCAGAGGAAATGTCTCTCTGAGGTGGGGACAGCATGCTGAGGACTACCGAACTAAACCATTCTTCATAGCTCACCAATATCTCTGTCAAATATCAGACTCTCCTTTAAAATAGTGTTAAAATAATGTGCTAAGTAAAAAATAAATGTAAGATGTAACAATGATGTACAATGATGGAAAACTCTAATTATTGCAGATGGACGAGATAAAATGAAAGAACACAGTAGCAAATACTGTACAACATCAGACCATTACTCTCATAGTAGACCTTTGTGTGGCAGGGAATTTGAGATATGAGAACCAGGAAAAGCTTTCATATATCAGAGGAAATGTCTCTCTGAGGTGGGGACAGCATGCTGAGGACTACCGAACTAAACCATTCTTCATAGCTCACCAATATCTCTGTCAAATATCAGACTCTCCTTTCCACAGCCCTATTCTGTCTTGACTTGAAACACATACACTAAGCCTTTGGTGTATGTTTAGTGCTATTGTTTAATGCTATATTATAGTTTTGTCACTGCTCCAACTAATGAGCAAAGAAGTGCACTTGTAAAAACTCTTTGGCCTTGCTTTTATGTATATTTGACAAAGACCAGCTTTGAGACTTTGTTATGCATGCTTTGTGCAAAGTCAGGAGCTTTTAAGGTTAAATAGTCAGATTAAATGTCACATTACAAGATAGTGTTCACTGATAGTGGAACATTCTGTAACTTACTAGGTAGGAAAACCTGCACTTCTTTCTTTGTCTCAATACAATTGAAGCTGCATTACAGATCTTTGGCTTCTCTATCGCCCTCTGTGGTTGAAAAAAAAAAACAAGAGAACAAGAGCAGACTTTTGCTCAATAATGAAATTTTGTTCATTTACATCCAAAAACTTTCATAGTGCACATTTAATAAACTGTTTTGACAGTATCATCCTTCACTGAAACAGGAAGTTCACTTAAAGTTAAGTTGCAGAACTGGACATCATATTTTGCCTCAAATCAAAATCTCTAAAAGTGTGCTAAGGAAGACATTTGGACTTTCAAAATTTGATCTGTCTTCTCAGATGAGGAGTGACAAACTATGGCAGGAAGTGAACTAACTCTCATCCCGGGCTGTCATGGAGAAAGAGTTTTCTTTTAATATGCAGCTACAGGGCTGATTGTTAGACTAAACTATGATATAGCAAAATTTGACAGAGGACCAACTTGCTGACAGCATCTCTCTTTTTTCTTCTTCTCAAAGTCTTCTGGCTGATTTAGTCCATCTCTGCCATTTTGTCACTGCTGTGTTGAATCTCTCTCGCTCTGGCTATGGCTGCATGGTTTCTTGCGTTGTCCTTAGGGGTCCTTCTCCAAAGGTTGTGCTGAGACACGCATAATGACCTCCTTTGGGATTTGGGAATCTGTCCATAATGTCTATCTGTTGGCCTTTAATAGGGACCCACCTTCTCATGTATAACAGAAAAAACACTTGACTTGTGCAGAGTGCTGCCTTATCTGTGTAAAATCCCAGTCATGCCACCACAGCGGCTGGAGGATTCAGATGAAGGGAGATCATTATGTGCAATCTTGTTCCATTAGAGCCTTCTTCAGAATGGATGGCTAGCAGAGGCAGTTTCTGACATCCCTGCTGTCAAAGGCAGAGCTGGAACACAAAGCAAGGGTTCTCAGAAAACTCATGAAGCAATGTTGTACAATACCTACAGTACAAAAAAATGGATGCTTGTTGAGCATAAAAAAACTGAAGGCAGCAGTTTGGACGTTTTTTTGTTTTCCTGTTGAATTTATTTATTAAATTACTATATAAGAACATATTTTGACTGAATTCAAAATGGCAAGATGCAATTACATAAAATCTGGCATCAATTGTCAAATTGTCCATTTAGATTAAGCAACTAAGCTTTGTATGCAGATAATGTATTTCCCCATCATTTACATATTTGAATGATTCTGCCTAAATATGAAATATTATGCATTTAATATCATGTAGTTTAGAAGAAATGTACATGAGCACAGTGTGTGTCTTAAAGTGATAAAACATTTTGTGGTCACACTTTATCTTAGTCTAATTCTCGCTATTAACAAACCATTAACTACACCATTTGCCTCAATTCCAATTCAATTGCCAAAACTCCCAATTTGCTGCTTAATAATAGTAATTAAGGTAGTTGTTAAAGGGTTAGTTCACCCAAAAATGAAAATTAGCCTGTGTTTTACTCACCCTCAAAGCATCCTAGGTGTATGCGACTTTCTTCTTTCAGACGAATCCAATCAGAGTTATATTAAAAATTGTCCTGGCCCCTCCAAGCCTTACAATGGGGTTAAGCGGGTGTTCGGTTGTCAACAGTCCAGAAGACGTGAAATAAAGTGCGCGCATCCATAATAAAACGTCCCTCACATGGCTCCGGGGGGTGAATAAAAGCTTCCTGTAGCGAATCCATGCGTTTTTGTAAGATAAATATCCATATTTCAAACGTAATAACTTTAAGTTTTGGTATTGGGTAGGAGTAGGAATGTAGAATATGATCATGCAGAATATGTGCTTTATAAGTACTAATAAACAGACGATATGTTAATAATAGGCACGCTAATATGCAACTAGTTCATAGTGAGAATTTGTCCTAAAGTGTTACCAATTTTGTCATCAACACAATTGAAGATATTTTAAAAACTTTTTTTTTTATCCATAAAATAATAGTCAGCTGGGTTCAGTGTTGACCCCACTGACTTTCACTTTATGGGAAAGAGCAGTTCTTCAAAATATCTTATTTTGTGTACTGCAGAAGAAAGTGTTTTGGAATGACATGAGGATGAGTAAATGGTGACAAAGTTGTTGTTTGGTGAACTACACGTTTAAACTATTGACAGCTTTACATAAATATGCATCATTTGAACACTCACTTGACAAAAAAAAAATATAAATAAATAGTGAGAAATGGAACACACACACACACACACACAATACTACAAATACTTACACGATCCATGAAACAACAAGGGTTACACTCAATCAAGTGCTCTTTTTAACAACAAGACACAAGTCAACACATCACAAGTCAAAAAGATACTAAAACATGACAAAAACAACAAGAGTGTAAACATTAAAACAGTGCAACCACATAAATTATTCATGACTTAGTGCATGCTGGGGAAAGGGCAACTGGGACTGAACCACAAAGCTTTTTTTTTTTTTTAAGGCCTATTTAAAAGAAAAAAAAGAATTGCATCAGTCCAACTAACTTGCTATTACGTTTAACTTAAGTTTAGAAGGAAAGGTGCATAGAGTGACCTAAAAGCTCGAACTTCAGAATACTTGATCTATGAATGTTTTCTCGACAGTGTAACATAAGAAATGGGATTCTCAGTGGCGTCAACAGATTTGTATATTTAACTTCATCCAACTTCTGTTGTGCCTTTGGCCTAAAATATTTTTCTTATTTCCAAACTGCATGCATGCAGAAAAAAAAAATGCTAAGGTCTCGGGAAAAAAAGGCCAACTCAACTTTTTATCCTGGAGCGACTTATAATGATCTTGCTTAAAATGCAAATGTGAGGTTGGTCTTAAGCTTTCAAAGGTCAGAAATGAATGAGGTGCTTTTATAAAACTCAGTGTGACTCACTGTGCCTTAGGAGCACATACCTGATCATTAATTCAAGCTCACATGGAGTCATTACAGTCACTCCTGATGAAATCCAGGGTCCTCTTACTGATCTCTGTGCACTTCTCCCTTGATTAAAAACAAATCTAACAAAGTCATTGGAATCTATTACAATCATGTCTGCCTGTCAACTATTTGGCATCCCCCACTGACGTCTACGCAGATTGGTATATTTTCAATTATGCTAATACAATCATCTCGTTTGGATAACATTATTACAGCACTGTGACATTACACTACACTGTCAGCTTCTCATATTTGCGATTAGATCTTAATTTCTTTACGAAATTAAAGAGGACAGTGGCTAAATTACCTTTTCAAACATTAATGCACATAATCAGTTCTCTGGTTATTATTAATAACAATAATTATATTTTTAAAAAGAAAAAGAAACAGTATAAGACTTTAAACATGTTAAAATGATAAGTAGCGGCAAGAATAAGAGGACAGAAGAAATACAGAGCACATGACCTGAAATGAGTGGGATGAGGTCAGGTCATTGTCAGGAATACAAAATCATCTCTCTCATATGCAATAAGGCTCTATAATTGGAATTTCATCCACTTTTCTACTCTAACAAGTGAACAAAGCATTTCGGAAATGTAACAGTCAGATATAGCAAACTATGATCTTTTAAACTTTAATGAGCTTTAATGAGCTCAAACTCATGAGCTTGGTGCTGGGTTGGTTCATTTAGTAGATGGGTTAACTTGAGGAATAAATGAAACGGTTTCAAATTCTAGGTCCACATGCCTTCTAAGGATTCCGGTACACCAATCCTAGTAATTGCTGTCAGGATCTGACCACTAGTTTCTTTAGAAAATTTACTTTATTATATACCACTATGTTTTCATAATCTTTCCATTCTCGCAGGCTACATGCAAAAACATACTTTACGATGCAACTGGTGTAGTCCAGTTTAAACAAATGACTCTTACACTGTAAAAAAAAAAGCTGACCTAATTCCCAAAAATAAGGCAACCTATCGCAATCAACTTGTTAAGTTAACTGAACTAGCAACCGATAACTTCAAAACTTTAGTTCATCTAATGAATAAAAGTCAGTCTACTTAGTGTTAAAAGATCTGTCAGAGCAACCAAGGTTTTTTTTAGCATTTAGCATTTAGCAATGCTAATATTTTTCAACAATCCTCTTTCTTTTAGATTTATGTTTATTTTCAAAGCTTCTACATAACATGGGGTAGTATTTGCCTATTAAACTAAAGGCAAACATTTACGCTGATAGACAAATGTATTAAACAAGTATTAAACAAATGTATTAAATCAATTTTAAATTCAAAAAAAAAAAAATGAACTCTGATCCACATGACAGCTAACTGACAGTGACAACAGCAGCAGCAGCATAAATTAAGCCAGTAAAATTTAAAACAATGATCATATTTTAATGATAATTAACATAAAATGTTTTCAAGCTGCAATGCATGCTGGGAACTTGTGCAATATTGTTCAATGTAAAATAGTTTGTTCAGATGACTCAATTTGAAAAGTTGGGAGAACATTTGGATATGTTGTGAACAGATACTTGAGTATCTAAGTAAGGCAAAAAAAAAATATTTTTGTTCAGTTCACACAAAAAATTAAACTGACTTCTACTAAAAATTCTTTATTCAGGCTACTTTTTTGCATTGGTTAGTAGAACTTTTGGAAAGTTGGAGTTTTTACAGTGTACGAGTGGTTCATTTTTGTGGGTCGCATTAGAAAACAGGACTGTTTTACATATGAATTTGCACGATTTTAGTTATACAAAACGGATGATTTTTATTAAGAAAAATACCTCATTCAGGCATAAGCATTTGGCACAAATGTGTTTGATATTGTACAAATTCATACACGTCAATTCGAAAAACAAAATAAAATAATTATTGTCCTGAGAGTGTGTCGCAACTTATAGTGTGAAATGACTCTTATGAGCATTTTTAATGAATCAAAAACCTACAGTGCGACCATTGTAGCAAGATTCCCAAAATTAACAATTCTTATAAGTGTTGCTTTTCAAAAAGATACCAGTTTAAATTAGTATGAAACACTGCCACACATAATATATGTCCAGAAATATACTCAAATGAATCAGAATTGGAGTCAAACTGAAATAAATGGAATGAGTTTATATATACACAGTCCTAATGGAGAGGATTGCTTTTAGATATAATCACAGGAAGCTTTGAATTATCTTTTTACATATTTGTTATGAAAGGGGAAAAGGTAGTTTTTTTTTTTTTCATCTAGACACCAGCTAAGCAAACAGTGACATGCACAAAATGGAACTCTCTGAGAAACACTGTGATCATTTTGAACAATGCACATTCATTCTGGGTATTCTGAATACATCTTGTCCACAGAGTGAAATTCTCTGAACACCGAATTACACTCTCATCTATATACTCAACAAATGTACACCTTAATCCAAAACAATGGCCTTTAGAAGCCCAGGATCGTGCATGCTATGATTAAATGATGAATTACTCCAGAGAACCTATAGAGTCAGGAAATGCATGGCTATCTCCAGAGGCAACGTAAACATATTTTTTTAGTCAGCAGAACGAAAATAAACATTTCATAATGCAACACTTTACATTCCATTACGGCAGAGCAACATTGTGTCTGATTCAATCATAAACATGTTGATATAACCACTGCCAGAGGTTAGGAAGTTAATATGAGGAGACAGCATGGTACAAATGAGATGAACCTTGAAAGTTAAAGGGGAACTACTACACAGACTGACAGTCTAATTCTGTTGTATTCAATAAATGTAAAGCCATTAAATCATTGTTTTGAGGTATGTGCAGATCACAGCAGTGCATTTTACTGGTGAATCTTTTACTAAATGAACTTACATCCAAAATAGTAGCATACCTACCCTGTGTAATAATATGGAAATGTTTAAGACAGTTAAATGAAAGAGACCAAATGCATTTTTTTACATGCTAAAAGAAGTTGATTATGTGAGAGAACATCACCTCAAATGTCAATATCAAAAGCCAATACCATTCAAATCCTCGAATGTATTTGACTGTGATAAACTTAACATACTAGCAACATCGAAATGTACCAAATGTTAAAAATGTTATATCACTGTTATTTGTTTCCTGAATGTTTGGTCTTGAGTTCTTCCTTTTCCATTAAAAAGTTTGAAAACTTCATCAAATGTAATTGGTCATCACAAGAGGGTTATTATTCTCTCAATTAAAGTCCAGCACTAATAGTTAAATAGCTCCTTTCACAGAAATGGATTGATTTAATGACTCACCCTTCAAACTCTCAGCCAACTCCATAATGTTTTGTGGGTGGCAAAGTGACAGCTTTTGTTTTCACTTTCTGCCACCAAATAAAGTGAATCAAACACACTATCACTGGAGATGTTTTCTTCAGTAGGTGGATTTGAGTGATCACATGGAAGTAACATAAAGTAATTATTTTTCATTCTTCAGCATTACACAATACCATTAGAACCTCATTATTATACTGAAACACTGTCCTTCTTAATTGCTGTTATTCATTTAAATGTTGTTCAAATTAGTAATAAGAGGCTTAGATGTCTATTTTGCCTTGCCTTCATATTTTGTTATTACTGTCAGTCTTCAGCTTATTTATAAGCTCTTCTGATTAATACCCATTACCCTTTTTACAAGTTGTAAACCTGTTATCTATTAATGTTTTGGTCTATTAATATCATAGTTATTATAGTTTAAAGAAAAATGTACAGATATATTTCTTTAACTTTTGTTTAAAAACTGTAATTCAACAACATACTAATTTTTTATCCACTATTCCAGGGTTTCCAAAATGGGTTCATGAAAATTAAATCATAGGAATGTAAAATTAAAATAATAAATAATTTAAAAATAAATCAAAATAAAATATTTTCTCATCTTATCTTATATTAACCTCCCACTGTAATTAAAATATCAATCACCATGAACAGTAATTGTTTTTATATTGTGGTAGTTTTGCCATTTCGATTCCAAAAAAAAAAAAAAAAAAAAACACTGTAAAGATTGTATAATATTGCAAATATTATAAGATAAATTATCCCAAAGCAAAATGTTCAATTACTTCCAAAGAAAGTTTCACTTCTGCATTCTTACTACAAACAGTGGACTGTTGAGATCCTGTCTGCACCCTGCCAGCCCCTGTGTGACAGTCCCTGTCTAAGCTCTCTTTCTGATTCACTTTTTCCCCGCTGATATTTCCATATCAGCCACTATCAGTTAATGAGGAGCACTGCAGAATCAATCTGGAGGACTGCGCAGGGATCTTCAGCACCACGGACAGAGATTCAATCATCAGCCATGAGCGCAATCCACCTGTAGAGATTTCAGGTACAGTCGCTTGTGTTACCTTGATGATTAGCTCACGGGTAGAGCCTCTGATCAAATTTCAGTTCTTTTATAAAACAGGACTCAGAACTACCTGTCTAGTAAAGTAGCCCTACACCACTACGCAGCATGTGACGTGACCTCTTTTTTCAACACAGCCAGAAATAACTAGATTATAGTCAGACACCGCTCAAAGCAATTTGCTGGGTAACGTTTTACAGGCTTGAGGGTCCTTTTTGCTGGTACTTAAAACTTTCTGACCATTCTTATTAAATTTTTACCTGACGGCTGAGCAATGGAGGAGATGTCCAGACAGCTGTTGAACCAAACCTCCTGCAATCCCACTTTTGTTTGCATTAATAGCAAATGAGATTACATGAGCATTTCCAAACCTTTACCAGCAGACCAGATCCATAACCTCTCAAGCTTTAGGTGTAAATATGTAGGTTGGAGCAGTCGACTGGATATGGGAGCCATGTTTAGAAAGACAGAGGCAGTCCTGACAGTTTTGTTGAGACAGACGAGAAGGAAAAAGAATTTCAACCACTTGCCTTCAATCAGAATTTCTCACCATGTTTGTCAGAGCACCGCCTGCCATCCGTGGGTCTCATCCTCCATATTAGCCTGCCTGTCATGGCAATCACTCCACTGTTTGGTCATTTCTCTCCATCACTATCTCATTATGAGCCGTCAGTGTTTATGTGGTCCTGACGGCCTTGGCAGGTAATGAAAGAATGCCGAGATGCATTTGGTCTCTGTCTCGCCCCACTCAGAGCGACTGGGCTTTTCTAATGAGGGATTGAGTGGGCGTAATGAGACAAGCCTGGTGTTCCATCGACATGACCTGCCTCTCCACAGCTCACCATAATTTGAAAAAGTTCCCTATTTCTGTTTGCCCGTACCACCTGTACGCTGTGGGCAAGAAACACTTGGGTATGCCTCAGGGAGCGCCGCACTGCAACCTCTGTGCAACCTATTAAACTGCCTGAACCAACATGCTATCTTGTTAAAAATGAATTTCAACCTTTCCTTCTGATTTCCTCATCTAATTAGAAGTGAATTACAGAAATGCAGGACGCAGTCATGCTGATGATGATGCATACCTGCAAAATACCTAAAAATAAAAGTGGAGTTCACTTCCTGCTTCAATGTACGTTAGGCCATGCTAATTAGCAGCAACAACTTCTCTGAATTCACTGCGTCCCGCCGAGCTGGAAAACATCAGGTATTGTTCATAGTGCATTAGCATTTCAGAGACATTGAAAAATAAAGCGTAAATGAACTTTATTGGATACCGTCAGGTTCTCGCTAGTGTGATGATAACTGTTGGATCTCTCGCCTTCTGTGATAATAAATCCCAAATATGGATTTCATTTGCAGCAATGTGACCGGAAAACAAAAAAACAATTGATTGTTCCTACCACCCATCAGCTGATGTCCCAGCGAACCTCAAATGTAATTTTGTGGGCGAAGACCAAGCTGCAATTTCTCCCATGTGTCTGAGTCTGTTGAGATGTGTTCCCCAGAGAGTGGATCTTCCTCACTTCAGTGCTATGGCATTATTCCCTTATCTGCAGTTCTTCCTCCCATTTCTAGACCACAGTGCACTCCATCAATTTCCCCTGACAGAAAGAAAGAACAGGAACAATGGAAGCAGGCTTTCAGAATTATTGGAAGTCAGTCTCAGTTTAATTTTCATTCTGATCAGCCCAACAATAGCCATTAAAATACTGTCTTGCTCTGGTCACATCCCCAATGCATTCAGCCGTCATGTGATGGACGTTTGATGACTGCCATGATCCCATTGGGACGAGTCAAGTTTTTAATCCCGGATGCGCTCGTGTCAGATCATATAACGTGTCAAATTTTGAACATACTACTTTAAATGGGAAACATTTAATCACGAAACAACCATAACTGAGTTACTTTTAAATTTGCATTAATTATACTTGGGCTCTCACACAGTGCTACTCATGAATCTAAGTGGGTCTCATTCACTAATAAATGACATTTAAGTGCAGAGAAAAGTTCTCATAAAATTTCAGCTGCAATTTAAACACATTTGGCTCTTATCCACATTCTATTATTGTAATTTATATATTTTTATTCTTATAAATATGTTTAGATTTATTATTGTTAAAAAATAAATCAATCATTAATATATACAAATAATAATATAAAAATAGTGTGTGTGCGTGTGCATTTTATTATTAAATTTTTATAGATAGATAGATTTAAATTATATCCTTAGATAATTAAGTTTCAGATCAAGCTATAATGCATGATTATTGTTACTCAGAAGAGATTAAAATAACATATTTTCAAAAAAAATAAAAATTCTTTAAAAAGTTGTTTATATTTTAAAATCCAATAAAACCTTCTCCCACTCTCACCTTTATTTCTCACTTCCCTAAACAAACATGTGTATGAATGGTTAATGAATACGGCCCAGTGTGAGCTGGGCTGAGCTTTCATAGCTTTCCCAAACATAGTACACAATTCTATAAAAATGTCTTTATCTTGTATGAAGTCTCCCATGCAGCTAAACTCCAGGCTGAGATGACTAAGACAAAGACACAGGCAGAGCTCCACCGCTCAAGGGAGCTCCAGTGAGCCTGATTAGTGCATTCACCAAGCGAGTTGAGAAATCGATTGCTGACCCCGGCTCCCTGAGATGCACACCATCACTCAGAGGCCAAGCGCCCCCCCAACAAACACACACTTTCAAAGGAGCCCCATGAGCAGTAGCGCTTTGTGCTCCCTCACAATGTGGAGGAATCATGGGAGAGAAGAAATGTGCCTACATTTGTCTCACAAAAGCACATCTATGTATTTCTGTAGTTTATTATAGGAACGCATCACCACAGGGGTTGACAACATAAACACGAGAGTACTCTTTGTGAGAAGCCGATAGGGAATATGACAAGCGCAGTTGATTTTGTGGGGTTGTTTTGTGTGTGTTAAAACTTTCTAACTAGCTCAACTCTAAAAAAAAAAAACAAAAAGAAAGAAAAAAGTTAAAAACAAAATATGCTTTTGGGGCCAGAATAAACTTTTAAACAACATATTAGGGATCTACAAACTGTCAGTTCGATTTGTGTCAAGCAACCTGACTAGGTATTTGATAAATGAAGAACCATTACCATTACATAACCAGATAATATGCTCACATCTCTTTTTCTTTCTTTTCCTGAGCCTCGTTTAAAAACTGAAGCACAAACTTTTGTAGCAGATAATGTCCATTGGAATATTTCATCATTTATCTTGAAAACTGGCTTGAACTAATAATATCTTCCATCTCCTGCAGGTAAAGTGGCTCCACACCTTTACTCAATATGCTCTATTTATCAAAAAAATAAAAAATAATAATAAATAAATCACCTAAATTAAGTGCATAAACTCTTTATACAAAGTTATGGATTTTTTTTAAAAAAGGTAACAAATTGTTTATTTGGTTATAATTTAGAGACAATTTGATGTAATGGATTAAGAAATTGAGGAAATAAATGCATTGTATGTACTGTAAAGAGTTTTCTATGAGCTTCAGAGAATCTCTCTGTAAATGAGTTGTACAACATGGCACAATACAAAATAATGTTGCATTAAAGACAAATAGTGATGAAAAATGCTTTCAAAAGCTTGCAGTTTTTTCGTCTTCCATTTGTTGTCATTGTTCAAAGTGAGTTTTGTTAATTTACACACTCAACAATGTGCAGTTGAAGTCTTTTGTTTATGAATGCCACACTTGCATAACCATTGTTCATTGTGAGACTGTCATGGGCAAGATGGTATTTAAAGCTAATTTGCATATTCATAAATCAAAAATATCACGCATGGAAACCAAGCTGTCTCTGCTTTTCTTTTTGTTGAAGATGAAAAAAGTAAGGATTTACAGAAGTTGCAGTCAAAGTCTGGAAAAAGTGCTCTGAGAGGGTCAGTGATGATGATGATGATAATGAAACGGCACAAAGAATACCTATATCTGTTTTAGAAAATGCCTGGAAAACAGAGTCAAATTGTATTACTGAAGCACTACTTCACCGCTCATTCATATTCATCAAATGCGCATTGTACATCTGAATAATAGCGCTGATTTGTACATGCAAAGAATGCTCACCTATTGAGGTAAAGAAATGTATGAAATTATGTTTTTCCACACAGACAATTTTTATTATAGAGACAGTAGACAGGAAGTAATAAGCAATAGGACTGGGACACGACGCAGGTTGAATTCAAACCTCCATCTCCCATATGACCACAAACAACTTGCTAACTGCTGCAGCACAACTTCGATAGCACCAATGATTTTGGGAGAATGGATCACACAAAAAAAAATTTCACAAAAAAAAATATATATATATAGCAGCACAACTGTTTCCAGCACAACTTCAATTAAACAAACAACAAAAAAAACTACCAACCACTCAGACAATAACATTCAAGGACCCCAACTAATTGTTGTATAAATTAAAGGCACAATATGTAAGATTTTTTTATTAAAATATCCAAAAACCACTAGAACAGTGTTATATATTTTGCTGACTTGTGTACTTACATTATCCCAAATGTTTTGAAGAATGTTTAAATCCAGAGAAATAAGCAATTTTAACTAGTGACACGGAGCGTGTCCATAGTGTCATTGTGTCGCCTGCCAATGACGTCATAACCCCTCGATTTCCGGTTTTGTTTTGTAGAAAACATGGAAACACCAAAGACGCTTTAATATGTTATGTGTTTTATTACACAGGTGACGACTGCACAGAGTAGCATTATAGCATAACTTTCAAATGTATCTAGTATGATAAAACAGCGATGCTGTACACCACATACGCACGACCGGAAGGAGCGGAAGCCGTCGACTGTGGCATAATAAAAGCTCTGCTGCTTTCGAGCCGTGTGTCACTCTCGTCTCTCATTAGCAATTGCTTCAGCAGCCTCGTTTCGCTTCGACGGCTTTCCGCCTCACCCTGCTTCATACTACGACGTTAATAAATCTTTAATACATTAGCTCATCCATGAACATGATTTCTGCCCAAGTCCCGTCGGATTGCATCGGCTGTGTGGGGATGAAGACGACAACTCCCATGATTCCACACTCAGTCACGGCGTCATCAAACTACTCCTTTGTTTGTTTTGAAAACGCTCCCTCTAACGGCGAAAACTTACATATTGTGCCTTTAAAATATATCACTAATATTACTGATGTTGATTCAGTAACCCTTTTGGCAAATTTAATGACTTCATTCAGTGAATGATTCAAATGGTAAAAGTTTTTTCAACAAACAGGTTCCCTGACAAACCTCAAACTATCATTTAGACTGGTCAGGATTCTCCACAGAGCGCCAGAGAAACACAAAGTAATGCTTTTCACTGGAATCAGCTACTCTGACTGATGTCATTCGCTCACTTTGCAATATATCCACTGGCACCGCTGCCTTGGTGTGCTAGTACAGGCGGTGAGGTAATGGGATTACGATGCGAAGCAGAGAATCTGCTGGACATCCTGCCGAGTACAGGGCTTTGGGAACACGACAGTGACTGGGCAGTAACTCATCCCTATGGCCTCATTTGTCAATGTCTGCGTCTGCACAGAGGCAGAAAATGAGTCGTGTCAATGGCGGCGAAATTAGGAAGTAAAACAAGGCCCTATGAAGTCAGCAGCTGGTACACCTGTCAAACGGATACTGAATTCCACTGGCCAGGGTTGATTGGGACAGGCAAGTTTCCACTTTCGTAAATGACATATGAAAACTTCAAAGCGCTCCAGTGATAATTCAAAGAGACATTTGAGACAGAGGACTCCAGAGTAGGAAAGTGAGTCACGAGGCGGAGACTCAGAATTTAGTCATATTAAAACCATCGTAGTAAAAGTCTATTCTTTAATTGGATTGGGCAGGTCATTATCAGCTCCGCAACAACAAATCCAATGTGACAATTCTCCCATGGGCCTCCACCAGTGCCTCATGTTTTCAACTAGAGCGTGGGACTCAGCTAGAACATTCCACCAATTATAAATTACCTCAAATGGTCTCAGGGTTGATGTATTTGTACTGCAGAATAACATTTTGTGGCCGGAGGGACATGTTGGTATATTAGCAAATGTTGCGTATTCAAACTTGATGCGAATGAGATGTGATTTCCTGCATCGCCGCCTTTCTCCTTGCATTTCTTTGAATCTCCACTTTAAGATTCAGTACCTGCGAAGGTGACATTGAAAATTAAATGAGCAAGAGCTGTTATCTCCAAATTATGAAGTCAAATAACACTGAATTAATTGCTATAATATTCCCAGCTCAGACTGGCAGTGTCTACTCTTTCTAAGTAAGCTCCTAATTAGCCCACAGTGCGCGTGTGATATCTTGCATAATTACAGAGGGACATGTCATGTCACTTCACGTCGTAGAAGTATCGCGCATTGACGAGATCAGTGATATTTGCTCTCGACACCATCTTTAATGGAATGCTTATTATTTAGAGGTGTCTCTTCCAGCAAGACTATTAAGACAGCCGCCAAGAGGCCATTTTCAAAGCAAAGAGAAATGCTAAGAGAAAACATTTGAGCACAAATGGCATTTCAACAGTTGTTGTAATTTAAAGAGCCGAGGAGCAGGTATATGCATTGAGAATTCACAATTTGCTCTCAAGACACCTAGAGTAGAAAGTTAGAAACATACTTTGAAATATTTGAAATATTCTCTAATGAGCTGAAATGACAAAAAAGTCCATCTCTGAGGACAGGAGCTGTCAAACCTACCAAATTTCCTGACAATATAACAGGACTGTGTGATTTGAGAGACACTGTCAAATATTTGATGACATTCACATGGCAGCTGTGACCTTAGAATCAACATGAGCAGGTTTCACTGCTTTTGAAAATTACCCAATTTGTTTCATATTATTATTGCTTAAAAATAACATCATTATAACATTTTACAAAAGTTAAAAAAGTTAAATGTGGTTTTGCGTGCTTGCTGGAAACGTAATGAGCGGCGGCAGACTGCTGAACTTTATTCTCATTAAAATATCATCTGTGAAATTGAAAAAGAGTGAAAAATGTCAAATATAAATGAAGGGAAATAACAATGACATGAATATGAACAGCTCATCTTGATTTACATCATAGTGAGGTCATTTAAAAAACTCACGCTGTGTGAATTCTTTTTAACAAGGTTTGAAAGATGTTTTTGTGTCACCAGGCATTTCACATCTAATCTGATAGCAAATAGTAAGCATATTTTGGCGTGCTGTCCTGGGGGAGGGCTCCAAGCCCGGAATATAGCCCGAACCCAGAGAACTCCCCCTATCACTCAGTGAGGCTTGTCTCATTTTGACAACACACCTACAATCAAGCTAATGTCTGTGAAGAAAAAGCTAAAATGAAATAAGGCAAATATTGTACTTTTTGTGTAGTGAGTTACATGTAACATTTATCACCTAGTGTGCTTGTTTAGTGACCCGTGTTGTTGTAGTGTGTGTGACGCCGTTGCTCTGCCTCTCTCATGCTAACAAGTCCCAAATTCACATTACAGTCTTCATTGAGAACTCAGTCACCTATGAAAACAATGTGTCAGTTTCCTGATTGCCTCAATAGCAATGACCTTGAGCTAAAAGAGCATGGAGCACACCTAATGATGGGGAAGAAACTCATGCAGCTTGGCATAATCACTGATCCATTAGGTCACTGACAGAGGAGAAATACATCTGACAGACAATAAGTTTGTAATATGTCTATAAAGAGAAGAAGGCAAATAATTGAATGAAGAGCTAAACTATTTGAAACAACAAAACAAGTTTTAGTTTGTTTTTTGTTTTTTTTTTTGCATGTTTTTGTATTAGGTAATTTATAATACACATCACAGTTTTGCAATATTTAGCTTGATTAAAAAAGTAAATATTCTGATATCATGTAATATTTATCTTGATTTTCTTTTCTTTTCAGTATTCGCTGACACGGTTGTCTCATTGGTAAACCAGTAAAATAAAAAAACAGCACTCATCAAGGTTGCATCATTTCATTTATCTGAAACACTGAACAAATGCTAACTCTTTTCCAACCATGTAAATTCAGGAGCTAAATGACTTTTCATTTATTTAATAGAGGTTTCCTAATAGCATTAAGGGCTGTTGAGTAATTTGCCAAACTTTGGCCGACGGAGTGAGATCTATGTCTACAAGGCATGTTAGACGACTAGCATCAATGAGAAACTCTTTAGATACGCTTCCTTTTCACTTCTCTCCATGATTCTTGAGGCCCATTATGAAGGGGAAACTCTTTCAGATAATCAGTGCTATTGAGTTGCAGGAAATGGCTTTTGGAATGCTTTGATTTTAATAAGATGCCCCACTTGTCAGTTGCAAATGATGAGATTTGCATTTCCTTATGAACATCCTGCGGACCATTAATTGGTGTTGGACGTGATGACATGATGCTATAAAATGCCGACAGTTATTCTGTCCCGGGCAAAAGCTGTTGAAGCAATCATGCCGGAGACGGGAATCTATGTCACCGGCTAATGCAAATTAAGCCTGTTTCTCATTCAAATATATGTCTTTCAAGGTCTCTCGATTTAAGTCAAGTATTAGAGAAAGCAAACCCTTTTTTTAAGTGAAGACAGAGCGCCTAGATCCTAAATCCTAAGCTTCACATAGCCTGTGCAACTCCACAGAGACCTTCCACACTCACAGAGTAAAAAATGCATTGTGCGAAACCGGAGTCATTACACTTCAAACACACAAAATGCTTTTGTTCGTTCACCAAATGTAAATGCCAGATCAAATCCCACAGGACTGTGGGCGCACCTTTAATGGCGAAGGATATGGAAGTAAATCCTGCACTAAAATCCAACTTAATTCCACTGTATAAGCAAAGCACCAAGCTTCCTCCACACAAATTCTCCCTTCTGTTCTGTTAATCTCTTAATGCGCACTAAGCGTCTCACAAGCAAAGTCCTCAGTCCCCTCATTCAACCTAAATGAGTAATAAACTTCAGAATGGAGTTTTTATGTAGTGCTGATAAATGTACCCAAAATCACCGGTAGAGCAGAAATCAGCCATGATCAGCCCTGTATCAAATACTGTAACATCTCATCAAGCACAGCATGATAATGTTCAGCATAAAACCAACTCCAAAACAGAGGATTTACTGGAACTAAAAAAAACAATTCGCTTGTGAACTGATTGCTATATTAAACAGATGAAAAACTCCGATGCAATCTCTCCAAGCAGTCTGAATTTTGGCTAATTCCCACTGCCTTGAACAAAAAAGTTTTGTAAAGAAAGTAATATGTTTCAATGTTGGTTTTGGCTTCTTTCTTTCTTTCTTTCTCTTTCTTTCTTTCTTTCTTTTTTTTTGTGGGTTCAGGATAAAACATGCTAATGAGAAAAAGACAATCCAGCAGTGTTAGGCAAGATAAAATATGTAGCTAGTTCAACTAACAACTAATCTACAAATTTCTAAATTTAACCCACTCTTTAGAGTAGCGGTTCTCAACAGGAAGCCGGGGCCACAGAAAACTTCTAAGGGGCCTTAGAATGACTTAAAACGATTTAAAATAAAGACAAAACAAGCATTAACTGGAAAATTGAATGTTTAATATCATCCTCTTGCATTATCGACACACAATTTTTCTGTTTAATACTATAAAGCTGCTTTGACACAATCTGTCAATTGCATAAATCGCTATATAAATAAAGGTTATTTGAAGAATGATAAAAGTGTGATGTAGGCATGAAAGATTTTATTGACTTTTCTATTATACATTATTATGATATATTTTACTGGCTATGCAAAACTCTAAAATATTTTATCAAATAGAAATTGTGACTAAAACATTATTTAACCTTAATCCTTATGCAGCAAATCACAAACAAATAAAAAAAATGTTATGAGGCCTTCAAATACTGTTGTGGACAACAAGGGTCCTTGGAGTCAAAAAGGTTGAGAACCACTGGTTTAAAAAAGGCAGCTATGGCAAAAGAAGCTTTCAACATTTAATTTACTTCACACATTTTATAAATATAAAATTAGTTTTGCATTTTATACAGTCAATGGAAATTTTGAATGCCTAAAAGAAAAAAAATTACCATTGTACTTAACAAGAAAATATAAATTATTTAAAAACTACTCATGCTACCACCTCACTATTGAGAAATGTAGTTAAATGAATGTCTTTACTATTGAAAAGCTACAAATCAGACATTAGAAGTTCTGATTCTAAACAGCCAATAGAAAATAGCAAACACACAACTTGATTCTGATATACAGGTACTGTCAGGGACATTGTAATGTTGTAGTGTTTATCAACTCTACCAAGCAACATAATAACCAAACAGCTTTGCTAAAAAGCTATGCGATTTAATAGCAATACTACAATCACGCTACTGAAAAATGTAGTGAAGCTAATAGTTTCAATGCTTTCAGTTCATTTGGATGAATAAACATTCAACACCACATTTGCCACTGAGTTCAAATTAAAACACCAGCATGTCAAAGCACCACAATATCTGAGAAATATGATAGAGGCAATTGGTTATGTATCTCTTTTTTATGCTACTATGCTAGAACAGCATGAATATAGACAGGATGTTCTTTTGTTCATAATTTTCATTAAACATTTTTCCTCAGTGTGCTCACTTACACGGCTAGGTTATCTTGCTCGCAATCAATACAGCTGTACTTTCTATGCCTGAAATGTTGAGCAACAGCAAAGGTTTAGTCGGTCAGATTCATTCAATAATTCAGAATACATTAACTCCTTCTGAGTATGTTCCTTTCAGGATATTATGTTTAAGGAACCCTGCGTTATTGTTTAAACAAATATTTGGCATCTAGAGGCCCACATTTACATTATTTTACATATTTAATAGACTGTTTGAGAGAGTCCAGGAAGCTCCTCATGCAAGAGGTCACATTCCGGAGGAGAGAGCTGAAGCTTTATTCATTTATATGCAGCCACTTAAATATTCATTTCAATCAAGCAGCGTATAAATGAGATTGGCAGAGGTGCTATCCTGAGGTGAACCATGTAGTTCTGATTGCAGATTGCATTTTACAGAGAAAGGGAGAGCAAGTGAGATAGAAAGAGACGTGGGAGAGTTAGAAGAGGTAACAGTAGGAGTAGAAGTGCTAGAAATGTAGAGATGTTATTCCTGAAAGACAAATCGTAGTGCAGGCATTGTGCCTGTTTGAGTAGATTATGACAATACAGTTTTTTTTTGTGGCCTCTTCAGATGGCAAACAGGCTTCCATTTGCAAATGATTGGAATGTCCTGTATTTTTTGGATCCTCTTCAGCTCTGAAACTAGGACATGTGAAACCTCACAGCTGTGGGAGAGGGAATTTTCTGTGATCTACATATTCATGACATTTTTAACATCTCTCATTTCATTCCAGGGTGGATGGAAATGGGAGTTCTAGTCATGCTTTCTGTGTTGAGCACTCTTAACTTTGTGTGGTAGGTAAAAAAAAAGAAAATCTCTTCTATCTTACGGGTACAGTTTGTAGTATGTACTTCAGAAGTCTTTGTACTTTCTCTCAGCTGCTTTCATTCTCGCTTCTTCTTGGCTCCTTTACCACAGAACACAAGTCTTGCTTCACAGTTACTATTAGACCTGTGAATGCCGGCATGAGATGTTAGAATTTGAAATGGCTTGGTCATAAAAAATTATTACATAAACATGAAACATGACAGTACATGATCAATTTAGAGGAGACTGGAGCTAAGGTTTTTTTTATATATATAAATGTCAGGTTGGGCATGTTGTCACATCTTTTTGGGTGTTTTAAATGTTTAAAAACTTAACAGTTTATTCATTTCAATATGTTGATATTTTGGGATGTAGGCATTTAGATTAAATGACTACCCAACAGTGACAAATACAACCTAAAATTAATTTTATGCATGTAAAACTAACCTCTGCAAGTAAAAAATGTGCTCTCTGAGTGTATCTGTTTCAAATGAACATTCTGACACGCCACCAAGTGTTACCAAAGTCAACTGTTCTCTTTAAAACGCAGCACAATACAACCCACAGGCCTTTGGGACAATCAGTGATCCCCGTCTTGACCAGTTTTCTCACCTTAGCAAAGATACAGGTCAAACAGTTGACGATTTTTTCCCCTCAACCTTATTGGAATGGAGGAAAGAGAGGAAAAATGAGTGCTGGAGGGCTAAAAATAAAAAGTTATTTCCCAGACCCTGTCAGACCTTGTATAATTGTGATGAGCTGCAGGTGAGAGTGGTCTGCAGGGGGAAAAACCTTTCCCCTTCTTGTCACGACTGCCTTGGTTTCTTGCTCTCCGTGTCTTCAGGACCTGCTCCATCATTAATGCTTGTGATGAGAAGAACACTGGTTATCTTTGACTAGTCAGCTGTTTTGTAAACACTTGGGGATGGACCCCGATACAGGGTCACATTCAAAACAACTGCTTGCAAAAATGTTCACCTAATATAATCTGTTATTAAAATGAAAAACAGACCATGCATTTTTAATATCACCACTCCATGTCAAAAATGTGTAGCAGTGCATGATTTAATGGGATGTCATGCTTTCCACTTCTGCATAAAAAGATTATAGGTAGTAACCCAACCAAATTCTCAGAAATTATATTTTCTAAAAGATCAGTGCTGTACGATTGTGATGATTTATGATTCTTGACGTGTGCTTCTAATAATCATGATAATCCCTGATTGAAATGTCAAATTATTTATTTTTTTAATGAAATCATACATCATATATCATATATGGTGTTTCTGTTGAATGAATCAATGTTTTGAATGAATTGGTTGAATTGATGATTTAATGACTCATTCAGAAAGACTCACTGGTGCTTCTCAAACAGAAGGCTGCGTCCTAGCAAGGCTGCATATCTCAGCTGCCATGTTATCAAAATCTGTTGAAGGACATCTCAATTTGAAGGATCCCTTGAAGGCAGTCTTCATTTTGTATCCTTCCTTCGGCCTGTTTTGAAGGATGCATCAGGTGTACCCTTCACGTCCTTCAGTTGCCTACAACCCTTTGCACTCATTCCAATTTTTAAAAAAAAGGTTGAAAAAGAATGAGCAGCGAGCAATAATGCAAAAAAAAAAAGATTGAGGTGAAGGCATTTTGTTTTCTTTTGTTTAGATGTAAATGGATCACATAATGCTAAACTGTGCATAATGTAAACCATTGGAAAAATAGAAAATCACTTAATATAAAGATTTTCATTTAAAAGTATCCTTGAAATGATCATTTTATGCTGTGAACAGGGGACAGAAACATTTATGAAGTAGCACACTCACTAGACCAGGGATCCTCAAATCTGGCCCACGAGATCCACTTTCCTGCAGAGTTTAGCTCTAACCCTAATCAAACACACCTGAGTTTGCTAATCAATGTCTTCAGGATCATTAGAAAATCACAGGTAGGTGAGTTTGATCAGGGTTGGAGCTAAACTCTGCAGCGCATTGGCCCTCCAGGGCAAGATTTGAGGAACCCTGCACTAGACCGTCTCATTCTAGTGTTTAATGCTGAGTACGACTCTCCTCTAGCCTTTAAGCCTCAGAAGAACTAATCTAGGAAGAATGTGTCCTCACTAGGATGCAGCCTTCTGTTTGAGAAGCACCCAGTCACTTGTTAAAGATTTTCATCCCTTCACTGAAATGGAGGGGCACCCTTTCCAATTTTGTTAAAAATATCTTCATTTGTGTTTCAAAGATGAACAAAAGTCTTATGGAATTGGAATGGCATGGGGGAGACTAAATGATAATAGAATTTTCATTTTGGGGGTAACCTATCCCTTAAATTTCCTGAATGTATCAGTGTTTTGAACAAATCGATTGAGTTAATGATTTATTCAATCAATTGGTCCCTTTATGATGTAATGTGCAGAAAGAATCACTATAAAAACTCAGACCACTAATATACAGACTAAATCTAGTACATTATAACACTGTTTTGACAAATACGCTTAAATGATGTTCACTGCCTACAAAAAAGTTGTTTTATTTTTATATTTGTTGTCACCATATGGTGGCTACCATTTACATATAAAGAATAACATGATTTTTTGGCCTCATTCTGAAAAGAAGAACTGGAGAAAAGAGGACTGCAAAAATAGTACAGTGCAACAGTGGCATATGCATCCCTATCTACCAACGCAAGGCATCAAAAAATTTGGAGTGCGTGCATGTAGAGCCATCTGTACATGCCTGTGGAAGTGCTTAAAGTCATAATGTGCATTTACATCCTAGATCCTGGGAAACGTCATCTCTATAGCACTCACTAGAGACTGCCCTTTTAATTATGCATGTGTCCACTGCCAACATTTGTTTACACTTCTTTGTAAACAGCAGGTTGACTGAATTTATGGAAATGTGAAACAGAAAAATTGCATGCTGCACAGGCTACTCAGTGCTGAGTAGATGCCAGACAGAGCTCCTGTGATTGGCTCCAATCTTAATCAAATGCAGCACTGAAAACCCACAGTAATTTCCAAACTGTCCAGTAAAATCAAATTCAAAAAGGCATAGAAAGACCAGAGAGACCACATCTAGATGGCTTCCCTGCCTTATATTTATTGAAACTTCCCAATTACAGAAAATGTCCTTTTTGCTCATTATGAAGATCTTCTGGACAAAAAAATGGAACAGTGTGTGTCCAAATGCTCTGTTGAGAACATTTGAGGATTCTTGACATTTCAAATGGATTACAATATCAAACGTCACAAGATGAGTCCAATTGGTTTTAAACCATTATACCAGTGGGAAAAGCTTTGTGTGGTGTCAATTCAATTAAAAATGGAATGACTATATCTCCATAGACCACATTATTCAACCATGCCCTCGGAATATACATTCTTTCCGAGCCAGGATAATGAATGGTAGAATTAACACTTTACTGAAGTATATACTTTCATATTGCATGTCTGCAAACACAGTCTTCCAATGCATTGAGTTTACAAAACAGTTATTTTATGGCATTCCAAATAAAAAAAGCACTTTAAATGGTGATTATATAGCAGTTTTGTATATTCTCAAGGATTACTTGCAAGATAGAACACCTACATTTTCTACCTTGTAGGAGAAGAGACAGTGTAGGCTGTAAAACATTTTACACATGCAAGCTTTCCTTATATTTAATCACTTTCATTGTGATCATAGACTCAAATCCAGTGGAGCTTCATTTGCCCATAGTTCTTACAAATAGCTCTGTAAGACTATTGGGCCATACTGAGGGGACAGATGCTATATGTTTGTCACGGATCATGAGGCTGGGTTTAGTTCTGCCATTGAGCAGTTTTATTGTCGTTCAGTAAAGCTACAGAAAATACAATCATTCTCAGATCGAGGTCACACTGGTGACTTCAGACTGCCTAGAAGAAGTTATAGCAAAATGCTTCTTTTGACATATATAGCAAAACCGCCAATTCTATATATTCGCCAAAGGCCCATAAACAATTCAAAATTCTACGTAATTATTCCTAACTAAACATAAATGCTGTTTCCTTAATTGAAATGAAGTATTCAATTCTAGACATTTAGTAGACAATTATTTTAATTATTTATACAGAATTCTTGACTACTTTTTAATGTATGTCAAAGCAGAAAGCTATCTGCAGCTAGACGGTGTAGTTACATCATCTACCAACTGGAGAAAATGCTAAGAAAACACCACTGCACCATATATCACTTCTACAACTGGTAGCGTAGCTTTTTCCTCTCAATGGAAGGCAGGAAAGAGAAGTCATATTTAATTACCATCACAGGGCACAACACCATCTGTGCTCAGACAATGATTGACTCTTAGCCTCCAGTCTCTATCATCAAACATTCAAACACACTCCAATAGCATCAACCTTGCAGACCCCAGTGCACCCATGTCGCCCGAACCATCTTTCAGACAAAGCCGGCCATTATTAATGACACCGGTTGTCAACTATTACGGAGACGGAGGAGAAAGTTTAAGGGAGAGTAACAGGAGTTCACTCACAATTGCCACAGAACATTGACTAAATTCCCACCTCGTATGATTTCGCCTGTCCTGCATTCTGATTGGAGCGGTGTTAAAAGTAATTTCCATTTAGATGGTTTAGGTCAGGGGTGTCAAACTCATTTAAGGTTGAGGGCCGGATCGGAGAAAATGCCCCCTTGTGCGGGCCGAATTACCTTTTGTTAAACCCTAGTTTGCTCACAATTACATTAATATTAACCATACAAACTACAATATAATAAAAAAAAAAAATCTAGGACAACTAGATGCTTGGTTATTTTAGGGGTGTGCAATATTGACACAAAATGTCTTTTTATGGTGCATTTGAGAAACAGGATGTGGAAAGCCAGGATGAATGTGCCTGACACGTCTGCGCTGGCGTGGGCCGACGCACACTGGTTATTCTCTGGCAGCGGGTTAATGCATAGCTAGAGAGAGTATAACCACACATCATGACTTCGAGAGAAAATACATGATCTCTCTGAATAAGATGGACCTGTTTCACTCTCCCCCACAGATTAACTGCTCTTGTCAAAGGTTTGGCCGTCTTGCAGGGCTTTCCTCAGAGTCCTATCGCATTCGCAGCTTCAAATGTCACAGTACCGATGTTTTGGTCTTTTGCTTTAAGGGATGAATGAAGTCTTTTGAGTGCTTGGTGTAAACCACGAACAGCGGGTCTATATGTCACTGGCTATTTCATGGCATGTCTTTGAGAAGCTTGTTTACTATGTGTGAACATCTTGTATCATGTTGTGTAAAAGGTTTATCAGAGGATGAATATCTTGGGTTGGAAATGAATGAGAATGTCTAACAAATATCCCGAATCGATTAAAAGGTTAGTAAATGGAAGTGATGTGTGAGCATGACACATGAAATATGTCTTGTAGTATCACCTAGCAATATCCCAAGACATTTTAACAGCTCAATTTTCCTCATATGCTGACCCCAGACTTTTGAATGGTAGTGTACACAGAAATGCACATTTTAGATGCCATTAATGCATCCATATTGGATTTTTTTTTTATTAAAAATAAACAAACTGAATAATATGAATACTAACAACATCAGGCTGGCTAATAAAACTGCACTGCACAGGTCAAGGACAGGCAGTAAAAGTGCTTGGCCTTTAATCTCTACAGGGCCACTCAAGAGACATTCACTACCTTCAATATACAAGCCACTGCTATTTGTAAAGCAATAGATGGGGTCACACCAGATTCTCATTTAACCTTGGTATTAGAGTAGCGTGACTTAAACCACTCTTAATCCCGACTCCCAGCGTGTGTTTACATAAAGATGAAGGCATCTCCTCAGCTGGCTTAGTGTGGCTTTCAGGAGGTGGTCCAAACCTTGTCCTTCTGCCCTCTAATCTTCCCTCAGGTAAATGCAACTCCTAAGCCATGTAAAGCAGCCTGTTATCTGCACAGTGATTTTACATTTCTGCCCACATGCTAATACAGGTTTAAGAACATCCTCTTCTTTGTTTTAATGACATAAATGGCATTGACATTCTATTGCTGTTCCATGCCCCAGAGTGGGGACTGCGTTGCTATTGCACTTGACTTTGATGAGTTCAGACACAACACCATTAAAAAGACAGAGACAAAAAAAGTGGAGTGTGGGCATTTAAGTGATGTGCTTATCAGTAGTTGGATTGCTTGTTTTGATTATCTGAAATGGCTAAAACTGCACTGAAATTAAGGGAAAGTTCCAGCAAATGTGCAAGAAAGAAAGTTATTGCATTTTCAGGTTAATGCATTTTCAAAACACACAACTATTTCACAAAAAAATATCTTAAATTATTATCTCAAAGAATGATAAATTGTTCTTTCACTATTGCTTTACTGTTTCTAATTTTTATCCACTTTTCAGCATTTTTAATTCTGTCTCTTTAGGGTGAATCACTTTTGTAATCTAAAGGCCCATTCACACCAAGAACAATAACTGCTAAGATAACTTTAACAACAATGACATTAGTTTTAAAGGGTTAGTTCACCCAAAAATGAAAATTGGCTTGTGTTTTACTCACCCTCGAAGCATCCTAGGTGTATATGACTTTCTTCTTTCAGACGAATCCAGTCGGAGTTATATTAAAAATTGTCCTGGCTATTTCAAGCTCTATCATTGCAGTCAGCGGGTGTTGCAGTTGAACAGTCCACAAGTCGTCAAATAAAGTGCACGTATCCATAATAAAACGTGCTTCACACGGATCTGGGGGGTGAATAAAGGCCTCCTGTAGCGAATCCATGTGTTTTTGTAAGAAAAATATCTATGTTTCAAACGTAATAAACACTTTTCTATCACTTCCGCCATCTGTCATAGTGGGAAGACTGTTCAACTGCAACACCCGATGACTGCAATGATAGAGCTTGGAATAGCCAGGACAATGTTTAATATAACTCCGACTGGATTCGTCTGAAAGAAGAAAGTCATATACACCTAGGATGCCTCGAGGGTGAGTAAAACACAGTCTAATTTTCATTTTTGGGTGAACTAGCCCTTTAATATAAAATTTTTGTCCTCTGTCACTTTAAATGTTTGAGCTATTTAAAGTCAGGTGGATTTTGATTGGCTGTCAATGTTTTTATCATTGATTAGCTGGGGGAAAAAACAGTTATGAAAGTGATTCCAATGATACTGTTCTTCTGTCTTAATAGGTAGTTGTGGTGTGGAATTCCCATTTCTATAAAATTAGAACGATTAACTTTATAGTTATAGTTATTATTACAGTTAACACTGTTGATGTTAATGCACCTTTATTTTCCTAATTTGTCAGTAACACTGAATGAAAGCAGAGGTGCATGATTTGGGGAAAAAATATAATTGTGATTTTTCTGATAAAAATTATGTTTTAAAATGCAATTTAAAAAAGCTTCACATTTTCTGTGCTAAAATGTGCGATTATTCACTTTGAAACAAACAGCATATGCATATACATTAAAATTGCAGATTTGATAATCACTCTAAGCCATATCGTAAATTCAGTTTTATTTTGATTAATCATGCAGCCCTAGATCAAAGCATCTGCTTAATGAAAATATTTTTTAAATCATTCTAGCATTAAAAGTTGCCGATACTAATCACATGATATATTCTACAAACATTTCCCTTTTATATTCCTCTAAAATGTTCATTTTTACATACAAGAAATCCAAAACCTTGACAAATCCAAATGGCATTTGACTGCAACTAACAGAAATATAAACAAAGCAACCAGCAAGATGCTTGCTCAAGATTAAAGTCATATTAAAGTTTATCTAAACTAAAAGGTGCAACTTAGAAGAGTAGATGGTATGCTGAGCGCATGCATACTAAGCTTCTGAGTTTCAATTTTGCAACAGCGCTGCCCACAATTGATACTACAGTTATTCTCTCCTGGGGTGCTTTGCCCTGCTCAGTGAGTGCAAATGGCTGCATTAAGGCCATAATCAGGACAATAGAATGATTAAACACTTTGATTTTAAAGAGCGAAATCTGGAGATGAGGCCCTGGGGAAATACAAAGTGCATTTAACACATTAATCTGTAAAACAGCAAGAACAAACAACAGAAAACGAGAGACAGAGACTCTGACGTCATACACTGAGTGACCATGGCAATAACACGCTGCTATATAGATGTCTTTTTTTTTATTCAGTGACAGGAAATATGAGGGGTTAGATGCATTGAATGCAAGTGATATCATGAGGTAATTTTATACAGCCTACTGTAACATGTATATCCTATCAAGAATGATTTGGCTTGCGCTGGCATGCTCCGACTCGGAATGAGCTTTCGAACCACGTGAAATTATGTGAAAAACCTTTGGCTCTATTTTGGCATCCTCCACTGCACTCAAGTATATCTCAACCTGACAGGAAAGTGAAGCATGATGCTGCATGTAGGTGTGGAGCAATAGGACCCTTTTTCGATCTCCTCCATGCCAGTCCTAGAATCCCTGTCGAGCATTTCCTGTAAAATCAATAACCCACGCTGTCCGTCAGGAGCTTGATGGACGGCTGCTCAGAACACAGGGCTGTTCTCCATAAGCACGGAAACTCTCTAACTGGGCTTAAGGCTGTTTTTTAACACTCCATTTGTCCCTACAACATGTGTAAGGATACCGCAGTGTCATGAATAATTTATGCATTCTTAGCACCTAGTGACTGACATTGTGGGGGAGAACAGCATGGCCTTGAAGGAAATTCATTTTGTCTTTTTGTTTTCAAAGTTTACAGTCCTCTTGGTTCTTTGTGAATGCCAAAATGAACTTGAATCAGATTAAACACACCTACACCGCACACGCCTACAGTTTTAACAGTCTGATTGGCTTGTGGATTAGAACAGGGGCATTCTGGTTTCATCGTCATTTTTCTTTCTTTCAGGCTTTTGACTGCATTTCACAAGCTTTCTAGTCCCCATTTGCAGCTTATTCTGGCCAAGAACAACCAAAGAGGCCAACTGACTGACCAAACAGTCAATTGCTTTTTTTTTTTTGGCCAATTAACAAGGCAGTATGTTTAGCTTCAGCTGTTAGCCCCTTTCTGATAAATGCAGGAACTATTTTTTACTACCATTTCATAATATTATATTTTACCATTATGTGTTAGCTTTCTCCAATGAAGGCCATTGAAATGTAGCTGTTCTGATGAGTAAAAAAAATAGCAAGCCAACATATAAAACACATTAATTTAGATTAATTTACAATTTTGTTCAATGTGGTCAATCCAGCCATAAGTAATATGATTTCTGGAGGATCAGCTGATAAGTGGTGCTGAAAATCTAGATAGATAGATAGATAGATAGATAGGTTCTGAATAATCTTATCTTATGGTTTGCGTACACATTTTATTTTATTAATTATTATTCATAATTAATTATATTTTATTAATTCATAAAGTATCTTTAAATAGTTAAATGTAGACATTACAGGGATACAGGGATAATATATAAAAAATTTGGGGTAGCATTTCAAGCAAAAATGTTCGTCTCCACCATGGCCAAATTTCATCCTGCCAATCAAATTAGAGCTTGCAAGTTTGTCCTTTTTGTGCTCAATATACATCACTGTGGGGTGGTGAGAACAGGGTATGAAGCACAAGAAAAACACCTATAATTCAAGTCGTTAGGTATTTTCATGGGATTCATGAGAAAAGAATAAACAGGTGTTAGGTACATTTGGCTCAGCGTTCATCCTGTTGTGTCTCTTTGTTCTCCAGAGCACCACGCTCACTCTTTCACGCTTGAGTTCATGAAAATCCTATGGATTCACTGCAAGAGCGTTCAATTCACACACCTGGCATTCAATTCAAAGAGTTTTCTTGAATGCTCAAAGGAACAAGGAAATGAAAGCAGCCCAACTTCTGACATAAACGTTCTCTCCAAAAGTAGATTGCCAAAGAGAATAGTCATTCTTAGCAGGAGAAACTAGGCTAAATATAAACACATGTAATATTCAGACATGTTGCCACTGCTGCACTATATGACACGCACTCTCTTGTGCACATTTCATTACAATTTCATTAGCGTAGCTCTACTCATAGCATGTTTAATGGTAACTGAAGACAGAGTTATATAGGACAACATGAGCATTACACAAAATAATTTCTCTTTGAAGAAAAGGAATATATAATCTGCATTAAAGTACCAAAATGTATCCCAATTACCACCAGTTTGAGTAGAAAAGGGTTTGTAGTGCTTTTGACATGAATTTTTGTCAGCCTTAAAAAGAAAAGAAAAAAAAAACACCTTTAATGAGTAACGATGCTGCATTTGAGAATGCTGTGTCTGCCACCAGGTGGCCAGACTGCACTCTGCATATGACACCTTTTCAATTCATTTACTATTCAACCTGCCTCTGAATGCAGTTCTACTCCTCCATTAACTAACAGCCGCGAGCAATGCAGGCAAAAAACAAACAAACAAACAAAAAAAAGCAGAGGAAAAACAAAGGATGGAGTCCGAGCAGGCACATAGCTCAAAGCAGGGGAATATACACTGTAAAACATGAACTGTTGCTTAGTTTTTACAGTAGATGCCCTAAGATTCTGATTTATGCATATAGAGTATTTTATTAGATAGTATTATTATTATACAGTGTTTTGTTATATTATACAATATTTTACTACCGTTCATACTGTACATTCATGTTTAGAGTCAGAAAGATTTTTTAAAGAATTTAATAAATAATACATTTTAATGGCTGCTGAAAATTCAGCTTTGTCATCACAGAATTAAACGACATTTTAAAGCATATTAAAATAGTAAAGTTATTTAAATTGTAATAATATTGGTGGACATAAAAAAAAACTTTTATGACCCAAAACTTTTGAACAGTTGTGTATACAGTTTAGTCGTGTCAATAGAATAAATTAATCACAATAATCTAATGACTTCTGATCAGTCTCTAAGAGTAATATTATCCTATTTGAATTCTGATCAAACAACTCTATAACAAACAAACAAATATATATATACTGAATTATTTTTATTTCTTTGTTTCTGAGCCGGAACATTTCATGTGGATGAACATCCCACTGAAGTGTGTTCAGGGGTTTGCTAATGTCTTAAGGGAGGCTAAAATGTCTATTTCCCACATATTAAAGTCCTTTTGCATTTTGTCCCTTGCTGGCTGGGGAAATGCTGACCTAGCACGTCTCTAGCAGGAGCAGATCAACGCACTCTTTTCTCCTCTACTCACCATTGGTCCTTTTCTAATTAAGCTGTGCCCATTTAAGCATCCTTGTCATAAAGAAACGCTTGCATGAGCAAAACACACAAGCCTCGTCACTTGTAGGAATGGGCCTGTAAAGTGGTTTGATTAGTCATTTAAAGTGTCTGTAGTTTAATTAAAATCACCTAGCAATTAGCAGCAGTGTCATCACTTTTAAGTGTATCTCCGCCATCTTCAATGCATTAACTGGTCTTAATAATCATAATTGTGTCAGTAGTGTTGCAATCCATGTAAACATATGGCTAGCAGTGAGCATTGATCAGGACATCCGACGTGCACCTCATTCAAGCAAACATCAAGCAAGCAAGACAACAACAGAGTTATGGATATTGTGCGATTAATAGGGCGTGCCCATTTAAATGAGGTACTCATTAAATTGACAGATTACTCCCTAACATGTCCCATGCCGAAAATAATGATGAGCTGTCTGATCAGCATGAGCGTGGTCCGCAGACCATGCTTGACTGCTGATGAGTTGGGTTTCATCTGTCCTAAAAGCATGAATTTCTGGATTGCATGATGAGTGATTACTGTGCACGATGTGTCAGAGCAGAGAAAAAGAACAGACACTATACACGAAGAGAACAAAAACTTCTATCCACTTGTTATGACTCAATGGAGTTTTAAGAGAAAACACACTCAGGCATACACACATAATCTTTCAACCTTGGCAGATGAACAATGAAGCTTGTAAGACTAGCTACTTACCTGACTGGAGAGATAATGCAAAATCGTCTATTTGACATTATAAAATGCCATTTCTCTGGTACACTGTGCACTGCAAGACTATGGCTTTTTTCTAGTGCTGAAAATATTGGAAAATGTTTCACGGTTTTTCTTCCACTGCAAATACACTATTAGTAACCAGTAATCACCCTAGTTCCCTATATAAAACAATATACCATTAAAACACGATAGATGTTTAAAAGAAAAGTTATTTATAATACTTTTATATTATATTAATGGAAATATCATAAAATATATTAAGTCTTGTTCTTATATGACAGAATGCTAGTTCTAACAAAAAATGATGTCCATTTTCTAACAGATATTTTATGCATTTCAAAACATATTACGGCATTTTTTGCACAAAATATGCGACAAAATATGTGAATTCAAGTGGCATCTGCAAACAAATCATGCAAGACCTTCACTCACGACTGACATTATTAATGTTTGCAACCAGAAATTGTCCATATTATTTTATGACTTGCAACCAAATTTCTTGTGCAGTGTTTTGCTCGGAGCTGAAAATTGAAAATTTACTTACTCTCTGGCCATCCAAGATGTAGATGACTTTGTTTCTTTATCAAACCAGATTTGGAGATATTTTGGAGAAAACGTTATCATGGATTCATATTTTGGATAAAAAGCAATGGTTTAAAGTTAATTAATACACCTTAATGATGGATTTGTTTATTACAAACATACTTTTCACTTCACAAGACATTAATTAATGGACTGAAGTTGTGTGGATTATTGTGATGTTTTTATCAGCTGTTTGGACTCATTCTGACGGCACCCATTCACTGCAGACGATTCACTGGTGAGCAAGTGGTGTAATACTATTTCTACAAATCTGTTCTGATGAAGAACCAAACTCATCAAACTCATTTTTTGAACTATTCCATTAAGTTTACTGTAGGTCTCTGAAATACATTGAATTTATATATACAGGTTACCACTGCGAAACGTAGTCCAGAATCAAGCATGCATTACAATATTTTCAATAAATCTGAGTAAACGGTCTGCCATTAGAGCTTTGACCTCTGTTCAAACGATCAGTGTCCGAATATTAAAGTCACTTGCAGGCCTGCCTCGCTAATCACCAATACACGTCATGCATTTCATAGATTTCATGCTTTGAAAAGCAGTGTGTTTCTAAAGAATAGGCCTCCTCATTGTCTCACAGCAATTACCGAAATCCACAATGGCACATGTCCGTCTGCTTTTATGTGTGCTTTTCCTCTAGCGTGCTGTTCAGTTCTCCCTTTCAATCACATTAATCCCACATGGCCTTCAGCTTTCCAGATGAGCCCTATTCCCATTCCACCACTTAAACATAATCAAAGGCATTACGCAAATCCATGAAAGACCTCTAATTCACAGCAAGGCCATAATCACGGTCTACCCTCTTTATTTTGCATGACACTTTTTCTGAAAGCCTGCTCCATGTAATCAAGGGGGGTCTGATTTTGACACAATTCTTTTCTCTGTCCCCATTGAAGGAGTCTGAGCTAAAGAGAATATTCTTGTTCACCTGACAGCTTTCTTTTTGTGTTCTTCGAGATCCCTGATACAGCTTTGTGCTTTCTGAATATGTGCTAATGGATTACACCATACATGCTAAAGTACACTTTTTGAGACTGGCTTACTGGCTCTCCTCTCTATACAGTGGAAAGGATTTTTGGTGGGTTCACACACATGTTTTATTGCATGCATTCACTATGGTTCGGTCACTCTGTCTCATGGCAGCGTAAAGGAGATCAATCAAAGCTTGTTGTGAGGGTGCTGAACTGCCTTTGGCTCATTTTGCTCATCCAAATGCATCCTATTACACATAATGTGTCCTCTGCATTTTACTGCTGAACTCTCTGCTTCTTCTCTCATTACACTCAACCCTAACAAACTAGCTCTCCTTCATCTATAATTTCATCTACTAACTAATGTCTGATATTGATGGATTGCAGAAAATATTATCAGCAGCATCACTCTTGTATTTCCATATCCCACATTCTTGAATATGTTGGTGTGAACTTTTCAATTATTTTAAATTATGTTCCAAGAGTTGTAGCCTACCTCACCCATTTGTCGGTATGATATATGGGTTTTATAAAGCAATCAAATTGTCAGTGCTGTCACTAACTTTCACCAGTATAAATTCATAATGAAAGTGTTGTAAAATCTGCGAGCTTTACAGCTTATATCATTAAATTCAACGTCATTTTTTTTTTCTTCAGAAAAGCAGAGACTTTATTCTGGTAGAAAGAAAGTAGTCTCCTCTGATAAAAGATTATCAAATAATATTTATCAAATATAGACTGAGTATATCCCTGTACAACATATCTTTGTAAATGTAAGACAGCCAAGTATTGCAATTTAAAATCCTTTTATCCAACTAATATACTGTAAACTGAATATATCACCCAACATTTCTCAGTCTTTTTGTTAAATTGTGAATTTCCCTTGAGCTACTTCCACAGATAAAAGAAATCGAATAAATGAACAGAAATGTGCAAGCAATTTTCATTCTGTTCAGACTGTTAGGAACTCTTCCTTATACTCAACTGTAATACAAATGATATAATATTTAACTAGTTAGTTATCGTGTGCATTACAGTTGAGCAATTGTGTGCATTAGGTCATATATGTAAATATTAAAAAAAAATTGTATTTTATATATACAAAATGCCTTAATTTACACATATGTTTTGAGGGTGCAGCTTGGGCATGTTATTATATAGGCTAGTCATGTTTGAAAAACTTCCCTGTTCTGAAAAAAAATATATATATATATATATCACCTTCATTTGAATAAAGCAGTGAGCTTTGGGAACTCTCGCATTTTTAGCAGTTAGATTAAGCATTTGGGTTGTATTTACTATAAGCAGCTCTATTAGTCATGATTTTAAGCTGTAATGAATACTGTAATATCTCTGTGCCTCAGCTGTTCTCTGAGTTTATAATAATTCGCTCTGCTAACAAGCACATGTTAATGCCTGACAGGTTAATGACTGTGTGTTTAGGTGATAAGTGTTTGTTTACAGTGTGACATCCACCAGCAATTCCGTAGCGTCTGTTCTCTAACAAACAGAAAATGACTTCTCTGGAAGTATCATTTCAGAAGATAACTGCATTGCAGATGTTATAAAGCAATCAAATTGTCAGTGCTGTCACTAACTTTCACCAGTAGAGGGTGCAACAAATTAGAAACTTTTTTTAACTACAATAGGGCTGTATACATTTTATTTCATTCAATTTCCGTTTCATTTTTCAATGTCAGGAAAGCCTAGGCAATATCATAAAATGAAAATTACAATAAAGCAGTAATGGTTAGTAGCCTCAGGTGGTCGTAATAACCTTCTTCACATCTGCCGAGTTTTCCATATGCATAATGGACACTACAGGAATGAAGAGACATAACTTGATTAAACTATGGATAATTTTATCCGGCTCCTGGTAGGCAATCACAACAGTAATGGCTTCACGCTGCATTTGTCCACTTCCCCAGTCCAAGGGATATGAATAATATACAATAACAATAAATCTGTTCTTGCTGGAATTTTTACTGTGTTATACTGTTAAATGTAAATTCATAATGAAAGTATTGTAAAATCTGCGAGCTTTACAGCTTATATCACTAAATTCAACGTCATTTTTTTTTTCTTCAGAAAAGCAGAGACTTTATTCTGGTAGAAAGAAAGTAGTCTCCTCTGATAAAAGATTATCAAATAATATTTATCAAATATAGACTGAGTATATCCCTGTACAACATATCTTTGTAAATGTAAGACAGCCAGCCATTGCAATTTAAAATCCTTTTATCCAACTAATATACTGTAAACTGAATATATCACCCAACATTTCTCAGTCTTTTTGTTAAATTGTGAATTTCCCTTGAGCTACTTCCACAGATAAAAGAAATCGAATAAATGAACAGAAATGTGCAAGCAATTTTCATTCTGTTCAGACTGTTAGGAACTCTTCCTTATACTCAACTGTAATACAAATGATATAATATTTAACTAGTTAGTTATCGTGTGCATTACAGTTGAGCAATTGTGTGCATTAGGTCATATATGTAAATATAAAATATATATAATATCAAAGTGTCACAGCCAGAAAATTTGTATTTTATATATACAAAATGAGCTCTATTAGTCAGGATTTTAAGCTGTAATACTGTAATATCTCTGTGCCTCAGCTGTTCTCTGAGTTTATGATCATTCTCTGCTCTGCTAACAAGCACATGATAATGCCTGACAGGTTAATGACTGTGTGTTTAGGTGATAAGTGTTTGTTTACAGTGTGACATCCACCAGCAATTCCTTAGCATCTGTTCTCTAACAAACAGAAAATGACTTATCTGGAAGTATCATTTCAGAAGATAACTGCATTGCAGATGTGTCAGGCTCTTCAGCTCAAATGGGTGGGGGGGGGGGCGAAATTCAAAGTAATTGGGATCTAAAGGATTCGGATACCTCCTCCTGTCCCTGAGAGTTTATTCAAGGAGGTTGTCAATTATTCATAGCGTCTGCGGACACAATAAAATGTCTACTTGTGAACAGCTAATCATTCAAATATCTGTGAAATTGAAAGCTATAAAAAAAGCAAGTGTATGTTAGACTGGACGGTGAATGTATGAATGAAAACAGAGTGTCTGCATTAGATGTCATCTGGACGTGATCTAATTTTTATTTTATGAACAGGAAATAAATAATATACCATTGCCAGCAGAGGGCAATAGAGTGTAAAGATACATTGGTAGGGATTTTTTCACAGACTATCAGTAGCCAATTATGTCCACCTCACCCAAATTTTGAAGATGTCACCATGATTTAATATCATTTGAAATTGTCATGGTAAATAACCCAATATTAAATATTTTATTTTTGGATCCCATTGACTTTCATTTATGGACCAAACACTTCAAAATATATTATTTTGTGTGAACTATCGCTTTAACAGCAGGATATATTTCTCAAAGCAACAGGTAAAAGCAAAGAAAGAATGGAAACCACATTCCATCTCTGTTTCCATCTCTTATCCTTTACGTAACCTAGTGAAAGCTTAATGTACCCTGTCAAACTATATTAAAATAATAGGACAGTCTGTAATAGTACAGTTTGACCTGTTGAACAAACAGTACAAAACCAATTCCATGGACACAATGAACCCATCATTGAAAAAGAGGCACCGTTTCATTATTCTTAGACCCCTCCTGTAAAACTAAAGCAAACACTGAATAAGCCATAATTCCATAATTCCTGTTTCAATTTCCATTATGTACTTTGAGTATTAATAATTGCTCTATTTACAGTAAATAAAGTGACCTAAAAAAGTTCTAATCTACACTATGGCTCAAACGTTTGAGGCCAGTATCTTTTTTTTTTTTTGAAAGAAAATACTTTTATTCAGCAAGGATGCTTTAAATTTATCCTTAAATTTTATAATATATTTTGAATTCTGTTCTTTTGAACTTTCTATTCATCAAAGAATCCTGATAAAAATGTATCACGGTTTACACAAAAAATATAAGCAGCACAACTGTTTTCATAATAATTAGAAATGTCTCTAGCACCAAATTAGTATATTGGAATCATTGCTGAAGGATGTGACACAGAAGACTGAAGTAATGGCTTCTAAAAAAAATCTAATTTGCCATCCCAAGAATAAATTACATTTTAAAAGATAACAAAAATATAAAACAGATATTTAAAATGTTTATATTATTTAAAGGGGTCATATGACGATGCTAAAAAAAGAACATTATTTTGTGTATTTGGTGTAATGAAATGTTTTATACTGTGATGTGTGTCCCGGCGCGACGAAACATAAACAATAAAACAAGGGCTGTGAATCTTTCGGTAGACAGCAAATCGATTCGATTCACGATTTATAGGTTTTCAATTCGATTCAAGAACGACTTTTGCAAATTCAGAACGATTCAATTTGATTCGATTCACAATTAAATTCGATTCGATTCGATTTGCATTTAAATGCTTCCCCTAAATTATTTAAATGCTTAGTCAGGGGGCAAATTACACAGCAGCCTTTATGGTTAGAGAACCCT